>NW_028276823.1:0-51005 GCF_052056855.1 Sturnus vulgaris
TTCTTCGCCTTCTGCCGTCCGGCGAGAGCTGAACTCCAGCGGTCAGTTGCAGCTCTGCCCAACAGCGTGTTCTCAGTTCCGCGGGCAAGCGCGCCCTCTTGCCTTGGCCCCGAGAGCAAAGTCCCGAGCGAGCACTCGACTCAGTGCAATGCACCCGGAAGGACGCTCTCGCTCGTCTTTCGAGGAGCGATTCCTAACAGCAGAAGCAGCAGAGGCACAAACTGCACGACGAGAGGGGACAACGTAGAACACGTCTCTGTCCTGGCACATTTGCGTGTGCGAAACTTCCCTCCGGCTCTTCGGGCCTTGCGAAGCTCTGTGTACTGCGAGCGCTGCTACTCGCAGCTGAGGAGGACCGTGGAGCTAGCGGCGAATTGGGAGAGCTCTTCGCTGCACTGCGCCGCTCGCAAGCGGCTTCGTTCTTCGCCTTCTGCCGTCCGGCGAGAGCTGAACTCCAGCGGTCAGTTGCAGCTCTGCCAACAGCGTGTTCTCAGTTCCGCGGGCAAGCGCGCCCTCTTGCCTTGGCCCCGAGAGCAAAGTCCCGAGCGAGCACTCGACTCAGTGCAATGCACCCGGAAGGACGCTCTCGCTCGTCTTTCGAGGAGCGATTCCTAACAGCAGAAGCAGCAGAGGCACAAACTGCACGACGAGAGGGGACAACGTAGAACACGTCTCTGTCCTGGCACATTTGCGTGTGCGAAACTTCCCTCCGGCTCTTCGGGCCTTGCGAAGCTCTGTGTACTGCGAGCGCTGCTACTCGCAGCTGAGGAGGACCGTGGAGCTAGCGGCGAATTGGGAGAGCTCTTCGCTGCACTGCGCCGCTCGCAAGCGGCTTCGTTCTTCGCCTTCTGCCGTCCGGCGAGAGCTGAACTCCAGCGGTCAGTTGCAGCTCTGCCCAACAGCGTGTTCTCAGTTCCGCGGGCAAGCGCGCCCTCTTGCCTTGGCCCCGAGAGCAAAGTCCCGAGCGAGCACTCGACTCAGTGCAATGCACCCGGAAGGACGCTCTCGCTCGTCTTTCGAGGAGCGATTCCTAACAGCAGAAGCAGCAGAGGCACAAACTGCACGACGAGAGGGGACAACGTAGAACACGTCTCTGTCCTGGCACATTTGCGTGTGCGAAACTTCCCTCCGGCTCTTCGGGCCTTGCGAAGCTCTGTGTACTGCGAGCGCTGCTACTCGCAGCTGAGGAGGACCGTGGAGCTAGCGGCGAATTCGGGAGAGCTCTTCGCTGCACTGCGCCGCTCGCAAGCGGCTTCGTTCTTCGCCTTCTGCCGTCCGGCGAGAGCTGAACTCCAGCGGTCAGTTGCAGCTCTGCCCAACAGCGTGTTCTCAGTTCCGCGGGCAAGCGCGCCCTCTTGCCTTGGCCCCGAGAGCAAAGTCCCGAGCGAGCACTCGACTCAGTGCAATGCACCCGGAAGGACGCTCTCGCTCGTCTTTCGAGGAGCGATTCCTAACAGCAGAAGCAGCAGAGGCACAAACTGCACGACGAGAGGGGACAACGTAGAACACGTCTCTGTCCTGGCACATTTGCGTGTGCGAAACTTCCCTCCGGCTCTTCGGGCCTTGCGAAGCTCTGTGTACTGCGAGCGCTGCTACTCGCAGCTGAGGAGGACCGTGGAGCTAGCGGCGAATTGGGAGAGCTCTTCGCTGCACTGCGCCGCTCGCAAGCGGCTTCGTTCTTCGCCTTCTGCCGTCCGGCGAGAGCTGAACTCCAGCGGTCAGTTGCAGCTCTGCCCAACAGCGTGTTCTCAGTTCTGCGGGCAAGCGCGCCCTCTTGCCTTGGCCCCGAGAGCAAAGTCCCGAGCGAGCACTCGACTCAGTGCAATGCACCCGGAAGGACGCTCTCGCTCGTCTTTCGAGGAGCGATTCCTAACAGCAGAAGCAGCAGAGGCACAAACTGCACGACGAGAGGGGACAACGTAGAACACGTCTCTGTCCTGGCACATTTGCGTGTGCGATACTTCCCTCCGGCTCTTCGGGCCTTGCGAAGCTCTGTGTACTGCGAGCGCTGCTACTCGCAGCTGAGGAGGACCGTGGAGCTAGCGGCGAATTGGGAGAGCTCTTCGCTGCACTGCGCCGCTCGCAAGCGGCTTCGTTCTTCGCCTTCTGCCGTCCGGCGAGAGCTGAACTCCAGCGGTCAGTTGCAGCTCTGCCCAACAGCGTGTTCTCAGTTCCGCGGGCAAGCGCGCCCTCTTGCCTTGGCCCCGAGAGCAAAGTCCCGAGCGAGCACTCGACTCAGTGCAATGCACCCGGAAGGACGCTCTCGCTCGTCTTTCGAGGAGCGATTCCTAACAGCAGAAGCAGCAGAGGCACAAACTGCACGACGAGAGGGGACAACGTAGAACACGTCTCTGTCCTGGCACATTTGCGTGTGCGAAACTTCCCTCCGGCTCTTCGGGCCTTGCGAAGCTCTGTGTACTGCGAGCGCTGCTACTCGCAGCTGACGAGGACCGTGGAGCTAGCGGCGAATTCGGAGAGCTCTTCGCTGCACTGCGCCGCTCGCAAGCGGCTTCGTTCTTCGCCTTCTGCCGTCCGGCGAGAGCTGAACTCCAGCGGTCAGTTGCAGCTCTGCCCAACAGCGTGTTCTCAGTTCCGCGGGCAAGCGCGCCCTCTTGCCTTGGCCCCGAGAGCAAAGTCCCGAGCGAGCACTCGACTCAGTGCAATGCACCCGGAAGGACGCTCTCGCTCGTCTTTCGAGGAGCGATTCCTAACAGCAGAAGCAGCAGAGGCACAAACTGCACGACGAGAGGGGACAAACGTAGAACACGTCTCTGTCCTGGCACATTTGCGTGTGCGATACTTCCCTCCGGCTCTTCGGGCCTTGCGAAGCTCTGTGTACTGCGAGCGCTGCTACTCGCAGCTGACGAGGACCGTGGAGCTAGCGGCGAATTCGGAGAGCTCTTCGCTGCACTGCGCCGCTCGCAAGCGGCTTCGTTCTTCGCCTTCTGCCGTCCGGCGAGAGCTGAACTCCAGCGGTCAGTTGCAGCTCTGCCCAACAGCGTGTTCTCAGTTCCGCGGGCAAGCGCGCCCTCTTGCCTTGGCCCCGAGAGCAAAGTCCCGAGCGAGCACTCGACTCAGTGCAATGCACCCGGAAGGACGCTCTCGCTCGTCTTTCGAGGAGCGATTCCTAACAGCAGAAGCAGCAGAGGCACAAACTGCACGACGAGAGGGGACAACGTAGAACACGTCTCTGTCCTGGCACATTTGCGTGTGCGATACTTCCCTCCGGCTCTTCGGGCCTTGCGAAGCTCTGTGTACTGCGAGCGCTGCTACTCGCAGCTGACGAGGACCGTGGAGCTAGCGGCGAATTCGGAGAGCTCTTCGCTGCACTGCGCCGCTCGCAAGCGGCTTCGTTCTTCGCCTTCTGCCGTCCGGCGAGAGCTGAACTCCAGCGGTCAGTTGCAGCTCTGCCCAACAGCGTGTTCTCAGTTCCGCGGGCAAGCGCGCCCTCTTGCCTTGGCCCCGAGAGCAAAGTCCCGAGCGAGCACTCGACTCAGTGCAATGCACCCGGAAGGACGCTCTCGCTCGTCTTTCGAGGAGCGATTCCTAACAGCAGAAGCAGCAGAGGCACAAACTGCACGACGAGAGGGGACAACGTAGAACACGTCTCTGTCCTGGCACATTTGCGTGTGCGATACTTCCCTCCGGCTCTTCGGGCCTTGCGAAGCTCTGTGTACTGCGAGCGCTGCTACTCGCAGCTGAGGAGGACCGTGGAGCTAGCGGCGAATTCGGAGAGCTCTTCGCTGCACTGCGCCGCTCGCAAGCGGCTTCGTTCTTCGCCTTCTGCCGTCCGGCGAGAGCTGAACTCCAGCGGTCAGTTGCAGCTCTGCCCAACAGCGTGTTCTCAGTTCCGCGGGCAAGCGCGCCCTCTTGCCTTGGCCCCGAGAGCAAAGTCCCGAGCGAGCACTCGACTCAGTGCAATGCACCCGGAAGGACGCTCTCGCTCGTCTTTCGAGGAGCGATTCCTAACAGCAGAAGCAGCAGAGGCACAAACTGCACGACGAGAGGGGACAACGTAGAACACGTCTCTGTCCTGGCACATTTGCGTGTGCGAAACTTCCCTCCGGCTCTTCGGGCCTTGCGAAGCTCTGTGTACTGCGAGCGCTGCTACTCGCAGCTGAGGAGGACCGTGGAGCTAGCGGCGAATTGGGAGAGCTCTTCGCTGCACTGCGCCGCTCGCAAGCGGCTTCGTTCTTCGCCTTCTGCCGTCCGGCGAGAGCTGAACTCCAGCGGTCAGTTGCAGCTCTGCCCAACAGCGTGTTCTCAGTTCCGCGGGCAAGCGCGCCCTCTTGCCTTGGCCCCGAGAGCAAAGTCCCGAGCGAGCACTCGACTCAGTGCAATGCACCCGGAAGGACGCTCTCGCTCGTCTTTCGAGGAGCGATTCCTAACAGCAGAAGCAGCAGAGGCACAAACTGCACGACGAGAGGGGACAACGTAGAACACGTCTCTGTCCTGGCACATTTGCGTGTGCGAAACTTCCCTCCGGCTCTTCGGGCCTTGCGAAGCTCTGTGTACTGCGAGCGCTGCTACTCGCAGCTGAGGAGGACCGTGGAGCTAGCGGCGAATTGGGAGAGCTCTTCGCTGCACTGCGCCGCTCGCAAGCGGCTTCGTTCTTCGCCTTCTGCCGTCCGGCGAGAGCTGAACTCCAGCGGTCAGTTGCAGCTCTGCCCAACAGCGTGTTCTCAGTTCTGCGGGCAAGCGCGCCCTCTTGCCTTGGCCCCGAGAGCAAAGTCCCGAGCGAGCACTCGACTCAGTGCAATGCACCCGGAAGGACGCTCTCGCTCGTCTTTCGAGGAGCGATTCCTAACAGCAGAAGCAGCAGAGGCACAAACTGCACGACGAGAGGGGACAACGTAGAACACGTCTCTGTCCCTGGCACATTTGCGTGTGCGAAACTTCCCTCCGGCTCTTCGGGCCTTGCGAAGCTCTGTGTACTGCGAGCGCTGCTACTCGCAGCTGAGGAGGACCGTGGAGCTAGCGGCGAATTGGGAGAGCTCTTCGCTGCACTGCGCCGCTCGCAAGCGGCTTCGTTCTTCGCCTTCTGCCGTCCGGCGAGAGCTGAACTCCAGCGGTCAGTTGCAGCTCTGCCCAACAGCGTGTTCTCAGTTCTGCGGGCAAGCGCGCCCTCTTGCCTTGGCCCCGAGAGCAAAGTCCCGAGCGAGCACTCGACTCAGTGCAATGCACCCGGAAGGACGCTCTCGCTCGTCTTTCGAGGAGCGATTCCTAACAGCAGAAGCAGCAGAGGCACAAACTGCACGACGAGAGGGGACAACGTAGAACACGTCTCTGTCCTGGCACATTTGCGTGTGCGAAACTTCCCTCCGGCTCTTCGGGCCTTGCGAAGCTCTGTGTACTGCGAGCGCTGCTACTCGCAGCTGAGGAGGACCGTGGAGCTAGCGGCGAATTGGGAGAGCTCTTCGCTGCACTGCGCCACTCGCAAGCGGCTTCGTTCTTCGCCTTCTGCCGTCCGGCGAGAGCTGAACTCCAGCGGTCAGTTGCAGCTCTGCCCAACAGCGTGTTCTCAGTTCTGCGGGCAAGCGCGCCCTCTTGCCTTGGCCCCGAGAGCAAAGTCCCGAGCGAGCACTCGACTCAGTGCAATGCACCCGGAAGGACGCTCTCGCTCGTCTTTCGAGGAGCGATTCCTAACAGCAGAAGCAGCAGAGGCACAAACTGCACGACGAGAGGGGACAACGTAGAACACGTCTCTGTCCTGGCACATTTGCGTGTGCGAAACTTCCCTCCGGCTCTTCGGGCCTTGCGAAGCTCTGTGTACTGCGAGCGCTGCTACTCGCAGCTGAGGAGGACCGTGGAGCTAGCGGCGAATTGGGAGAGCTCTTCGCTGCACTGCGCCGCTCGCAAGCGGCTTCGTTCTTCGCCTTCTGCCGTCCGGCGAGAGCTGAACTCCAGCGGTCAGTTGCAGCTCTGCCCAACAGCGTGTTCTCAGTTCTCGCGGGCAAGCGCGCCCTCTTGCCTTGGCCCCGAGAGCAAAGTCCCGAGCGAGCACTCGACTCAGTGCAATGCACCCGGAAGGACGCTCTCGCTCGTCTTTCGAGGAGCGATTCCTAACAGCAGAAGCAGCAGAGGCACAAACTGCACGACGAGAGGGGACAACGTAGAACACGTCTCTGTCCTGGCACATTTGCGTGTGCGAAACTTCCCTCCGGCTCTTCGGGCCTTGCGAAGCTCTGTGTACTGCGAGCGCTGCTACTCGCAGCTGACGAGGACCGTGGAGCTAGCGGCGAATTCGGAGAGCTCTTCGCTGCACTGCGCCGCTCGCAAGCGGCTTCGTTCTTCGCCTTCTGCCGTCCGGCGAGAGCTGAACTCCAGCGGTCAGTTGCAGCTCTGCCCAACAGCGTGTTCTCAGTTCCGCGGGCAAGCGCGCCCTCTTGCCTTGGCCCCGAGAGCAATGTCCCGAGCGAGCACTCGACTCAGTGCAATGCACCCGGAAGGACGCTCTCGCTCGTCTTTCGAGGAGCGATTCCTAACAGCAGAAGCAGCAGAGGCACAAACTGCACGACGAGAGGGGACAACGTAGAACACGTCTCTGTCCTGGCACATTTGCGTGTGCGATACTTCCCTCCGGCTCTTCGGGCCTTGCGAAGCTCTGTGTACTGCGAGCGCTGCTACTCGCAGCTCACGAGGACCGTGGAGCTAGCGGCGAATTCGGAGAGCTCTTCGCTGCACTGCGCCGCTCGCAAGCGGCTTCGTTCTTCGCCTTCTGCCGTCCGGCGAGAGCTGAACTCCAGCGGTCAGTTGCAGCTCTGCCCAACAGCGTGTTCTCAGTTCCGCGGGCAAGCGCGCCCTCTTGCCTTGGCCCCGAGAGCAATGTCCCGAGCGAGCACTCGACTCAGTGCAATGCACCCGGAAGGACGCTCTCGCTCGTCTTTCGAGGAGCGATTCCTAACAGCAGAAGCAGCAGAGGCACAAACTGCACGACGAGAGGGGACAACGTAGAACACGTCTCTGTCCTGGCACATTTGCGTGTGCGATACTTCCCTCCGGCTCTTCGGGCCTTGCGAAGCTCTGTGTACTGCGAGCGCTGCTACTCGCAGCTGAGGAGGACCGTGGAGCTAGCGGCGAATTCGGAGAGCTCTTCGCTGCACTGCGCCGCTCGCAAGCGGCTTCGTTCTTCGCCTTCTGCCGTCCGGCGAGAGCTGAACTCCAGCGGTCAGTTGCAGCTCTGCCCAACAGCGTGTTCTCAGTTCCGCGGGCAAGCGCGCCCTCTTGCCTTGGCCCCGAGAGCAAAGTCCCGAGCGAGCACTCGACTCAGTGCAATGCACCCGGAAGGACGCTCTCGCTCGTCTTTCGAGGAGCGATTCCTAACAGCAGAAGCAGCAGAGGCACAAACTGCACGACGAGAGGGGACAACGTAGAACACGTCTCTGTCCTGGCACATTTGCGTGTGCGATACTTCCCTCCGGCTCTTCGGGCCTTGCGAAGCTCTGTGTACTGCGAGCGCTGCTACTCGCAGCTGAGGAGGACCGTGGAGCTAGCGGCGAATTGGGAGAGCTCTTCGCTGCACTGCGCCGCTCGCAAGCGGCTTCGTTCTTCGCCTTCTGCCGTCCGGCGAGAGCTGAACTCCAGCGGTCAGTTGCAGCTCTGCCCAACAGCGTGTTCTCAGTTCCGCGGGCAAGCGCGCCCTCTTGCCTTGGCCCCGAGAGCAATGTCCCGAGCGAGCACTCGACTCAGTGCAATGCACCCGGAAGGACGCTCTCGCTCGTCTTTCGAGGAGCGATTCCTAACAGCAGAAGCAGCAGAGGCACAAACTGCACGACGAGAGGGGACAACGTAGAACACGTCTCTGTCCTGGCACATTTGCGTGTGCGATACTTCCCTCCGGCTCTTCGGGCCTTGCGAAGCTCTGTGTACTGCGAGCGCTGCTACTCGCAGCTGAGGAGGACCGTGGAGCTAGCGGCGAATTGGGAGAGCTCTTCGCTGCACTGCGCCGCTCGCAAGCGGCTTCGTTCTTCGCCTTCTGCCGTCCGGCGAGAGCTGAACTCCAGCGGTCAGTTGCAGCTCTGCCCAACAGCGTGTTCTCAGTTCCGCGGGCAAGCGCGCCCTCTTGCCTTGGCCCCGAGAGCAAAGTCCCGAGCGAGCACTCGACTCAGTGCAATGCACCCGGAAGGACGCTCTCGCTCGTCTTTCGAGGAGCGATTCCTAACAGCAGAAGCAGCAGAGGCACAAACTGCACGACGAGAGGGGACAACGTAGAACACGTCTCTGTCCTGGCACATTTGCGTGTGCGAAACTTCCCTCCGGCTCTTCGGGCCTTGCGAAGCTCTGTGTACTGCGAGCGCTGCTACTCGCAGCTGAGGAGGACCGTGGAGCTAGCGGCGAATTGGGAGAGCTCTTCGCTGCACTGCGCCGCTCGCAAGCGGCTTCGTTCTTCGCCTTCTGCCGTCCGGCGAGAGCTGAACTCCAGCGGTCAGTTGCAGCTCTGCCCAACAGCGTGTTCTCAGTTCCGCGGGCAAGCGCGCCCTCTTGCCTTGGCCCCGAGAGCAAAGTCCCGAGCGAGCACTCGACTCAGTGCAATGCACCCGGAAGGACGCTCTCGCTCGTCTTTCGAGGAGCGATTCCTAACAGCAGAAGCAGCAGAGGCACAAACTGCACGACGAGAGGGGACAACGTAGAACACGTCTCTGTCCTGGCACATTTGCGTGTGCGAAACTTCCCTCCGGCTCTTCGGGCCTTGCGAAGCTCTGTGTACTGCGAGCGCTGCTACTCGCAGCTGAGGAGGACCGTGGAGCTAGCGGCGAATTGGGAGAGCTCTTCGCTGCACTGCGCCGCTCGCAAGCGGCTTCGTTCTTCGCCTTCTGCCGTCCGGCGAGAGCTGAACTCCAGCGGTCAGTTGCAGCTCTGCCCAACAGCGTGTTCTCAGTTCTGCGGGCAAGCGCGCCCTCTTGCCTTGGCCCCGAGAGCAAAGTCCCGAGCGAGCACTCGACTCAGTGCAATGCACCCGGAAGGACGCTCTCGCTCGTCTTTCGAGGAGCGATTCCTAACAGCAGAAGCAGCAGAGGCACAAACTGCACGACGAGAGGGGACAACGTAGAACACGTCTCTGTCCTGGCACATTTGCGTGTGCGATACTTCCCTCCGGCTCTTCGGGCCTTGCGAAGCTCTGTGTACTGCGAGCGCTGCTACTCGCAGCTGAGGAGGACCGTGGAGCTAGCGGCGAATTCGGAGAGCTCTTCGCTGCACTGCGCCGCTCGCAAGCGGCTTCGTTCTTCGCCTTCTGCCGTCCGGCGAGAGCTGAACTCCAGCGGTCAGTTGCAGCTCTGCCCAACAGCGTGTTCTCAGTTCTGCGGGCAAGCGCGCCCTCTTGCCTTGGCCCCGAGAGCAAAGTCCCGAGCGAGCACTCGACTCAGTGCAATGCACCCGGAAGGACACTCTCGCTCGTCTTTCGAGGAGCGATTCCTAACAGCAGAAGCAGCAGAGGCACAAACTGCACGACGAGAGGGGACAACGTAGAACACGTCTCTGTCCTGGCACATTTGCGTGTGCGAAACTTCCCTCCGGCTCTTCGGGCCTTGCGAAGCTCTGTGTACTGCGAGCGCTGCTACTCGCAGCTGAGGAGGACCGTGGAGCTAGCGGCGAATTGGGAGAGCTCTTCGCTGCACTGCGCCGCTCGCAAGCGGCTTCGTTCTTCGCCTTCTGCCGTCCGGCGAGAGCTGAACTCCAGCGGTCAGTTGCAGCTCTGCCCAACAGCGTGTTCTCAGTTCTGCGGGCAAGCGCGCCCTCTTGCCTTGGCCCCGAGAGCAAAGTCCCGAGCGAGCACTCGACTCAGTGCAATGCACCCGGAAGGACGCTCTCGCTCGTCTTTCGAGGAGCGATTCCTAACAGCAGAAGCAGCAGAGGCACAAACTGCACGACGAGAGGGGACAACGTAGAACACGTCTCTGTCCTGGCACATTTGCGTGTGCGATACTTCCCTCCGGCTCTTCGGGCCTTGCGAAGCTCTGTGTACTGCGAGCGCTGCTACTCGCAGCTGAGGAGGACCGTGGAGCTAGCGGCGAATTGGGAGAGCTCTTCGCTGCACTGCGCCGCTCGCAAGCGGCTTCGTTCTTCGCCTTCTGCCGTCCGGCGAGAGCTGAACTCCAGCGGTCAGTTGCAGCTCTGCCCAACAGCGTGTTCTCAGTTCTGCGGGCAAGCGCGCCCTCTTGCCTTGGCCCCGAGAGCAAAGTCCCGAGCGAGCACTCGACTCAGTGCAATGCACCCGGAAGGACGCTCTCGCTCGTCTTTCGAGGAGCGATTCCTAACAGCAGAAGCAGCAGAGGCACAAACTGCACGACGAGAGGGGACAACGTAGAACACGTCTCTGTCCTGGCACATTTGCGTGTGCGATACTTCCCTCCGGCTCTTCGGGCCTTGCGAAGCTCTGTGTACTGCGAGCGCTGCTACTCGCAGCTGAGGAGGACCGTGGAGCTAGCGGCGAATTCGGAGAGCTCTTCGCTGCACTGCGCCGCTCGCAAGCGGCTTCGTTCTTCGCCTTCTGCCGTCCGGCGAGAGCTGAACTCCAGCGGTCAGTTGCAGCTCTGCCCAACAGCGTGTTCTCAGTTCCGCGGGCAAGCGCGCCCTCTTGCCTTGGCCCCGAGAGCAAAGTCCCGAGCGAGCACTCGACTCAGTGCAATGCACCCGGAAGGACGCTCTCGCTCGTCTTTCGAGGAGCGATTCCTAACAGCAGAAGCAGCAGAGGCACAAACTGCACGACGAGAGGGGACAACGTAGAACACGTCTCTGTCCTGGCACATTTGCGTGTGCGATACTTCCCTCCGGCTCTTCGGGCCTTGCGAAGCTCTGTGTACTGCGAGCGCTGCTACACGCAGCTGAGGAGGACCGTGGAGCTAGCGGCGAATTCGGAGAGCTCTTCGCTGCACTGCGCCGCTCGCAAGCGGCTTCGTTCTTCGCCTTCTGCCGTTCGGCGAGAGCTGAACTCCAGCGGTCAGTTGCAGCTCTGCCCAACAGCGCTGTTCTCAGTTCCGCGGGCAAGCGCGCCCTCTTGCCTTGGCCCCGAGAGCAATGTCCCGAGCGAGCACTCGACTCAGTGCAATGCACCCGGAAGGACGCTCTCGCTCGTCTTTCGAGGAGCGATTCCTAACAGCAGAAGCAGCAGAGGCACAAACTGCACGACGAGAGGGGACAACGTAGAACACGTCTCTGTCCTGGCACATTTGCGTGTGCGATACTTCCCTCCGGCTCTTCGGGCCTTGCGAAGCTCTGTGTACTGCGAGCGCTGCTACTCGCAGCTGAGGAGGACCGTGGAGCTAGCGGCGAATTCGGAGAGCTCTTCGCTGCACTGCGCCGCTCGCAAGCGGCTTCGTTCTTCGCCTTCTGCCGTCCGGCGAGAGCTGAACTCCAGCGGTCAGTTGCAGCTCTGCCCAACAGCGTGTTCTCAGTTCCGCGGGCAAGCGCGCCCTCTTGCCTTGGCCCCGAGAGCAATGTCCCGAGCGAGCACTCGACTCAGTGCAATGCACCCGGAAGGACGCTCTCGCTCGTCTTTCGAGGAGCGATTCCTAACAGCAGAAGCAGCAGAGGCAGAAACTGCACGACGAGAGGGGACAACGTAGAACACGTCTCTGTCCTGGCACATTTGCGTGTGCGATACTTCCCTCCGGCTCTTCGGGCCTTGCGAAGCTCTGTGTACTGCGAGCGCTGCTACTCGCAGCTGAGGAGGACCGTGGAGCTAGCGGCGAATTCGGAGAGCTCTTCGCTGCACTGCGCCGCTCGCAAGCGGCTTCGTTCTTCGCCTTCTGCCGTCCGGCGAGAGCTGAACTCCAGCGGTCAGTTGCAGCTCTGCCCAACAGCGTGTTCTCAGTTCCGCGGGCAAGCGCGCCCTCTTGCCTTGGCCCCGAGAGCAATGTCCCGAGCGAGCACTCGACTCAGTGCAATGCACCCGGAAGGACGCTCTCGCTCGTCTTTCGAGGAGCGATTCCTAACAGCAGAAGCAGCAGAGGCACAAACTGCACGACTAGAGGGGACAACGTAGAACACGTCTCTGTCCTGGCACATTTGCGTGTGCGATACTTCCCTCCGGCTCTTCGGGCCTTGCGAAGCTCTGTGTACTGCGAGCGCTGCTACTCGCAGCTGAGGAGGACCGTGGAGCTAGCGGCGAATTGGGAGAGCTCTTCGCTGCACTGCGCCGCTCGCAAGCGGCTTCGTTCTTCGCCTTCTGCCGTCCGGCGAGAGCTGAACTCCAGCGGTCAGTTGCAGCTCTGCCCAACAGCGTGTTCTCAGTTCCGCGGGCAAGCGCGCCCTCTTGCCTTGGCCCCGAGAGCAATGTCCCGAGCGAGCACTCGACTCAGTGCAATGCACCCGGAAGGACGCTCTCGCTCGTCTTTCGAGGAGCGATTCCTAACAGCAGAAGCAGCAGAGGCACAAACTGCACGACGAGAGGGGACAACGTAGAACACGTCTCTGTCCTGGCACATTTGCGTGTGCGATACTTCCCTCCGGCTCTTCGGGCCTTGCGAAGCTCTGTGTACTGCGAGCGCTGCTACTCGCAGCTGAGGAGGACCGTGGAGCTAGCGGCGAATTGGGAGAGCTCTTCGCTGCACTGCGCCGCTCGCAAGCGGCTTCGTTCTTCGCCTTCTGCCGTCCGGCGAGAGCTGAACTCCAGCGGTCAGTTGCAGCTCTGCCCAACAGCGTGTTCTCAGTTCCGCGGGCAAGCGCGCCCTCTTGCCTTGGCCCCGAGAGCAAAGTCCCGAGCGAGCACTCGACTCAGTGCAATGCACCCGGAAGGACGCTCTCGCTCGTCTTTCGAGGAGCGATTCCTAACAGCAGAAGCAGCAGAGGCACAAACTGCACGACGAGAGGGGACAACGTAGAACACGTCTCTGTCCTGGCACATTTGCGTGTGCGAAACTTCCCTCCGGCTCTTCGGGCCTTGCGAAGCTCTGTGTACTGCGAGCGCTGCTACTCGCAGCTGAGGAGGACCGTGGAGCTAGCGGCGAATTCGGAGAGCTCTTCGCTGCACTGCGCCGCTCGCAAGCGGCTTCGTTCTTCGCCTTCTGCCGTCCGGCGAGAGCTGAACTCCAGCGGTCAGTTGCAGCTCTGCCCAACAGCGTGTTCTCAGTTCCGCGGGCAAGCGCGCCCTCTTGCCTTGGCCCCGAGAGCAAAGTCCCGAGCGAGCACTCGACTCAGTGCAATGCACCCGGAAGGACGCTCTCGCTCGTCTTTCGAGGAGCGATTCCTAACAGCAGAAGCAGCAGAGGCACAAACTGCACGACGAGAGGGGACAACGTAGAACACGTCTCTGTCCTGGCACATTTGCGTGTGCGATACTTCCCTCCGGCTCTTCGGGCCTTGCGAAGCTCTGTGTACTGCGAGCGCTGCTACTCGCAGCTGAGGAGGACCGTGGAGCTAGCGGCGAATTGGGAGAGCTCTTCGCTGCACTGCGCCGCTCGCAAGCGGCTTCGTTCTTCGCCTTCTGCCGTCCGGCGAGAGCTGAACTCCAGCGGTCAGTTGCAGCTCTGCCCAACAGCGTGTTCTCAGTTCCGCGGGCAAGCGCGCCCTCTTGCCTTGGCCCCGAGAGCAAAGTCCCGAGCGAGCACTCGACTCAGTGCAATGCACCCGGAAGGACGCTCTCGCTCGTCTTTCGAGGAGCGATTCCTAACAGCAGAAGCAGCAGAGGCACAAACTGCACGACGAGAGGGGACAACGTAGAACACGTCTCTGTCCTGGCACATTTGCGTGTGCGAAACTTCCCTCCGGCTCTTCGGGCCTTGCGAAGCTCTGTGTACTGCGAGCGCTGCTACTCGCAGCTGAGGAGGACCGTGGAGCTAGCGGCGAATTGGGAGAGCTCTTCGCTGCACTGCGCCGCTCGCAAGCGGCTTCGTTCTTCGCCTTCTGCCGTCCGGCGAGAGCTGAACTCCAGCGGTCAGTTGCAGCTCTGCCCAACAGCGTGTTCTCAGTTCCGCGGGCAAGCACGCCCTCTTGCCTTGGCCCCGAGAGCAAAGTCCCGAGCGAGCACTCGACTCAGTGCAATGCACCCGGAAGGACGCTCTCGCTCGTCTTTCGAGGAGCGATTCCTAACAGCAGAAGCAGCAGAGGCACAAACTGCACGACGAGAGGGGACAACGTAGAACACGTCTCTGTCCTGGCACATTTGCGTGTGCGAAACTTCCCTCCGGCTCTTCGGGCCTTGCGAAGCTCTGTGTACTGCGAGCGCTGCTACTCGCAGCTGAGGAGGACCGTGGAGCTAGCGGCGAATTGGGAGAGCTCTTCGCTGCACTGCGCCGCTCGCAAGCGGCTTCGTTCTTCGCCTTCTGCCGTCCGGCGAGAGCTGAACTCCAGCGGTCAGTTGCAGCTCTGCCCAACAGCGTGTTCTCAGTTCCGCGGGCAAGCGCGCCCTCTTGCCTTGGCCCCGAGAGCAAAGTCCCGAGCGAGCACTCGACTCAGTGCAATGCACCCGGAAGGACGCTCTCGCTCGTCTTTCGAGGAGCGATTCCTAACAGCAGAAGCAGCAGAGGCACAAACTGCACGACGAGAGGGGACAACGTAGAACACGTCTCTGTCCTGGCACATTTGCGTGTGCGAAACTTCCCTCCGGCTCTTCGGGCCTTGCGAAGCTCTGTGTACTGCGAGCGCTGCTACTCGCAGCTGAGGAGGACCGTGGAGCTAGCGGCGAATTGGGAGAGCTCTTCGCTGCACTGCGCCGCTCGCAAGCGGCTTCGTTCTTCGCCTTCTGCCGTCCGGCGAGAGCTGAACTCCAGCGGTCAGTTGCAGCTCTGCCCAACAGCGTGTTCTCAGTTCCGCGGGCAAGCGCGCCCTCTTGCCTTGGCCCCGAGAGCAAAGTCCCGAGCGAGCACTCGACTCAGTGCAATGCACCCGGAAGGACGCTCTCGCTCGTCTTTCGAGGAGCGATTCCTAACAGCAGAAGCAGCAGAGGCACAAACTGCACGACGAGAGGGGACAACGTAGAACACGTCTCTGTCCTGGCACATTTGCGTGTGCGATACTTCCCTCCGGCTCTTCGGGCCTTGCGAAGCTCTGTGTACTGCGAGCGCTGCTACTCGCAGCTGAGGAGGACCGTGGAGCTAGCGGCGAATTGGGAGAGCTCTTCGCTGCACTGCGCCGCTCGCAAGCGGCTTCGTTCTTCGCCTTCTGCCGTCCGGCGAGAGCTGAACTCCAGCGGTCAGTTGCAGCTCTGCCCAACAGCGTGTTCTCAGTTCCGCGGGCAAGCGCGCCCTCTTGCCTTGGCCCCGAGAGCAAAGTCCCGAGCGAGCACTCGACTCAGTGCAATGCACCCGGAAGGACGCTCTCGCTCGTCTTTCGAGGAGCGATTCCTAACAGCAGAAGCAGCAGAGGCACAAACTGCACGACGAGAGGGGACAACGTAGAACACGTCTCTGTCCTGGCACATTTGCGTGTGCGAAACTTCCCTCCGGCTCTTCGGGCCTTGCGAAGCTCTGTGTACTGCGAGCGCTGCTACTCGCAGCTGAGGAGGACCGTGGAGCTAGCGGCGAATTGGGAGAGCTCTTCGCTGCACTGCGCCGCTCGCAAGCGGCTTCGTTCTTCGCCTTCTGCCGTCCGGCGAGAGCTGAACTCCAGCGGTCAGTTGCAGCTCTGCCCAACAGCGTGTTCTCAGTTCCGCGGGCAAGCGCGCCCTCTTGCCTTGGCCCCGAGAGCAAAGTCCCGAGCGAGCACTCGACTCAGTGCAATGCACCCGGAAGGACGCTCTCGCTCGTCTTTCGAGGAGCGATTCCTAACAGCAGAAGCAGCAGAGGCACAAACTGCACGACGAGAGGGGACAACGTAGAACACGTCTCTGTCCTGGCACATTTGCGTGTGCGATACTTCCCTCCGGCTCTTCGGGCCTTGCGAAGCTCTGTGTACTGCGAGCGCTGCTACTCGCAGCTGAGGAGGACCGTGGAGCTAGCGGCGAATTGGGAGAGCTCTTCGCTGCACTGCGCCGCTCGCAAGCGGCTTCGTTCTTCGCCTTCTGCCGTCCGGCGAGAGCTGAACTCCAGCGGTCAGTTGCAGCTCTGCCCAACAGCGTGTTCTCAGTTCTGCGGGCAAGCACGCCCTCTTGCCTTGGCCCCGAGAGCAAAGTCCCGAGCGAGCACTCGACTCAGTGCAATGCACCCGGAAGGACGCTCTCGCTCGTCTTTCGAGGAGCGATTCCTAACAGCAGAAGCAGCAGAGGCACAAACTGCACGACGAGAGGGGACAACGTAGAACACGTCTCTGTCCTGGCACATTTGCGTGTGCGAAACTTCCCTCCGGCTCTTCGGGCCTTGCGAAGCTCTGTGTACTGCGAGCGCTGCTACTCGCAGCTGAGGAGGACCGTGGAGCTAGCGGCGAATTGGGAGAGCTCTTCGCTGCACTGCGCCGCTCGCAAGCGGCTTCGTTCTTCGCCTTCTGCCGTCCGGCGAGAGCTGAACTCCAGCGGTCAGTTGCAGCTCTGCCCTACAGCGTGTTCTCAGTTCTGCGGGCAAGCGCGCCCTCTTGCCTTGGCCCCGAGAGCAAAGTCCCGAGCGAGCACTCGACTCAGTGCAATGCACCCGGAAGGACGCTCTCGCTCGTCTTTCGAGGAGCGATTCCTAACAGCAGAAGCAGCAGAGGCACAAACTGCACGACGAGAGGGGACAACGTAGAACACGTCTCTGTCCTGGCACATTTGCGTGTGCGAAACTTCCCTCCGGCTCTTCGGGCCTTGCGAAGCTCTGTGTACTGCGAGCGCTGCTACTCGCAGCTGAGGAGGACCGTGGAGCTAGCGGCGAATTGGGAGAGCTCTTCGCTGCACTGCGCCGCTCGCAAGCGGCTTCGTTCTTCGCCTTCTGCCGTCCGGCGAGAGCTGAACTCCAGCGGTCAGTTGCAGCTCTGCCCAACAGCGTGTTCTCAGTTCTGCGGGCAAGCGCGCCCTCTTGCCTTGGCCCCGAGAGCAAAGTCCCGAGCGAGCACTCGACTCAGTGCAATGCACCCGGAAGGACGCTCTCGCTCGTCTTTCGAGGAGCGATTCCTAACAGCAGAAGCAGCAGAGGCACAAACTCCACGACGAGAGGGGACAACGTAGAACACCTCTCTGTCCTGGCACATTTGCGTGTGCGATACTTCCCTCCGGCTCTTCGGGCCTTGCGAAGCTCTGTGTACTGCGAGCGCTGCTACTCGCAGCTGAGGAGGACCGTGGAGCTAGCGGCGAATTGGGAGAGCTCTTCGCTGCACTGCGCCGCTCGCAAGCGGCTTCGTTCTTCGCCTTCTGCCGTCCGGCGAGAGCTGAACTCCAGCGGTCAGTTGCAGCTCTGCCCAACAGCGTGTTCTCAGTTCCGCGGGCAAGCGCGCCCTCTTGCCTTGGCCCCGAGAGCAAAGTCCCGAGCGAGCACTCGACTCAGTGCAATGCACCCGGAAGGACGCTCTCGCTCGTCTTTCGAGGAGCGATTCCTAACAGCAGAAGCAGCAGAGGCACAAACTGCACGACGAGAGGGGACAACGTAGAACACGTCTCTGTCCTGGCACATTTGCGTGTGCGATACTTCCCTCCGGCTCTTCGGGCCTTGCGAAGCTCTGTGTACTGCGAGCGCTGCTACTCGCAGCTGAGGAGGACCGTGGAGCTAGCGGCGAATTGGGAGAGCTCTTCGCTGCACTGCGCCGCTCGCAAGCGGCTTCGTTCTTCGCCTTCTGCCGTCCGGCGAGAGCTGAACTCCAGCGGTCAGTTGCAGCTCTGCCCAACAGCGTGTTCTCAGTTCCGCGGGCAAGCGCGCCCTCTTGCCTTGGCCCCGAGAGCAAAGTCCCGAGCGAGCACTCGACTCAGTGCAATGCACCCGGAAGGACGCTCTCGCTCGTCTTTCGAGGAGCGATTCCTAACAGCAGAAGCAGCAGAGGCACAAACTGCACGACGAGAGGGGACAACGTAGAACACCTCTCTGTCCTGGCACATTTGCGTGTGCGATACTTCCCTCCGGCTCTTCGGGCCTTGCGAAGCTCTGTGTACTGCGAGCGCTGCTACTCGCAGCTGAGGAGGACCGTGGAGCTAGCGGCGAATTGGGAGAGCTCTTCGCTGCACTGCGCCGCTCGCAAGCGGCTTCGTTCTTCGCCTTCTGCCGTCCGGCGAGAGCTGAACTCCAGCGGTCAGTTGCAGCTCTGCCCAACAGCGTGTTCTCAGTTCCGCGGGCAAGCGCGCCCTCTTGCCTTGGCCCCGAGAGCAAAGTCCCGAGCGAGCACTCGACTCAGTGCAATGCACCCGGAAGGACGCTCTCGCTCGTCTTTCGAGGAGCGATTCCTAACAGCAGAAGCAGCAGAGGCACAAACTGCACGACGAGAGGGGACAACGTAGAACACGTCTCTATCCTGGCACATTTGCGTGTGCGAAACTTCCCTCCGGCTCTTCGGGCCTTGCGAAGCTCTGTGTACTGCGAGCGCTGCTACTCGCAGCTGAGGAGGACCGTGGAGCTAGCGGCGAATTGGGAGAGCTCTTCGCTGCACTGCGCCGCTCGCAAGCGGCTTCGTTCTTCGCCTTCTGCCGTCCGGCGAGAGCTGAACTCCAGCGGTCAGTTGCAGCTCTGCCCAACAGCGTGTTCTCAGTTCCGCGGGCAAGCGCGCCCTCTTGCCTTGGCCCCGAGAGCAAAGTCCCGAGCGAGCACTCGACTCAGTGCAATGCACCCGGAAGGACGCTCTCGCTCGTCTTTCGAGGAGCGATTCCTAACAGCAGAAGCAGCAGAGGCACAAACTGCACGACGAGAGGGGACAACGTAGAACACGTCTCTGTCCTGGCACATTTGCGTGTGCGAAACTTCCCTCCGGCTCTTCGGGCCTTGCGAAGCTCTGTGTACTGCGAGCGCTGCTACTCGCAGCTGAGGAGGACCGTGGAGCTAGCGGCGAATTGGGAGAGCTCTTCGCTGCACTGCGCCGCTCGCAAGCGGCTTCGTTCTTCGCCTTCTGCCGTCCGGCGAGAGCTGAACTCCAGCGGTCAGTTGCAGCTCTGCCCAACAGCGTGTTCTCAGTTCCGCGGGCAAGCGCGCCCTCTTGCCTTGGCCCCGAGAGCAAAGTCCCGAGCGAGCACTCGACTCAGTGCAATGCACCCGGAAGGACGCTCTCGCTCGTCTTTCGAGGAGCGATTCCTAACAGCAGAAGCAGCAGAGGCACAAACTGCACGACGAGAGGGGACAACGTAGAACACGTCTCTGTCCTGGCACATTTGCGTGTGCGAAACTTCCCTCCGGCTCTTCGGGCCTTGCGAAGCTCTGTGTACTGCGAGCGCTGCTACTCGCAGCTGAGGAGGACCGTGGAGCTAGCGGCGAATTGGGAGAGCTCTTCGCTGCACTGCGCCGCTCGCAAGCGGCTTCGTTCTTCGCCTTCTGCCGTCCGGCGAGAGCTGAACTCCAGCGGTCAGTTGCAGCTCTGCCCAACAGCGTGTTCTCAGTTCCGCGGGCAAGCGCGCCCTCTTGCCTTGGCCCCGAGAGCAAAGTCCCGAGCGAGCACTCGACTCAGTGCAATGCACCCGGAAGGACGCTCTCGCTCGTCTTTCGAGGAGCGATTCCTAACAGCAGAAGCAGCAGAGGCACAAACTGCACGACGAGAGGGGACAACGTAGAACACGTCTCTGTCCTGGCACATTTGCGTGTGCGAAACTTCCCTCCGGCTCTTCGGGCCTTGCGAAGCTCTGTGTACTGCGAGCGCTGCTACTCGCAGCTGAGGAGGACCGTGGAGCTAGCGGCGAATTGGGAGAGCTCTTCGCTGCACTGCGCCGCTCGCAAGCGGCTTCGTTCTTCGCCTTCTGCCGTCCGGCGAGAGCTGAACTCCAGCGGTCAGTTGCAGCTCTGCCCAACAGCGTGTTCTCAGTTCCGCGGGCAAGCGCGCCCTCTTGCCTTGGCCCCGAGAGCAAAGTCCCGAGCGAGCACTCGACTCAGTGCAATGCACCCGGAAGGACGCTCTCGCTCGTCTTTCGAGGAGCGATTCCTAACAGCAGAAGCAGCAGAGGCACAAACTGCACGACGAGAGGGGACAACGTAGAACACGTCTCTGTCCTGGCACATTTGCGTGTGCGATACTTCCCTCCGGCTCTTCGGGCCTTGCGAAGCTCTGTGTACTGCGAGCGCTGCTACTCGCAGCTGAGGAGGACCGTGGAGCTAGCGGCGAATTGGGAGAGCTCTTCGCTGCACTGCGCCGCTCGCAAGCGGCTTCGTTCTTCGCCTTCTGCCGTCCGGCGAGAGCTGAACTCCAGCGGTCAGTTGCAGCTCTGCCCAACAGCGTGTTCTCAGTTCTGCGGGCAAGCACGCCCTCTTGCCTTGGCCCCGAGAGCAAAGTCCCGAGCGAGCACTCGACTCAGTGCAATGCACCCGGAAGGACGCTCTCGCTCGTCTTTCGAGGAGCGATTCCTAACAGCAGAAGCAGCAGAGGCACAAACTGCACGACGAGAGGGGACAACGTAGAACACGTCTCTGTCCTGGCACATTTGCGTGTGCGATACTTCCCTCCGGTTCTTCGGGCCTTGCGAAGCTCTGTGTACTGCGAGCGCTGCTACTCGCAGCTGACGAGGACCGTGGAGCTAGCGGCGAATTGGGAGAGCTCTTCGCTGCACTGCGCCGCTCGCAAGCGGCTTCGTTCTTCGCCTTCTGCCGTCCGGCGAGAGCTGAACTCCAGCGGTCAGTTGCAGCTCTGCCCAACAGCGTGTTCTCAGTTCTGCGGGCAAGCACGCCCTCTTGCCTTGGCCCCGAGAGCAAAGTCCCGAGCGAGCACTCGACTCAGTGCAATGCACCCGGAAGGACGCTCTCGCTCGTCTTTCGAGGAGCGATTCCTAACAGCAGAAGCAGCAGAGGCACAAACTGCACGACGAGAGGGGACAACGTAGAACACGTCTCTGTCCTGGCACATTTGCGTGTGCGAAACTTCCCTCCGGCTCTTCGGGCCTTGCGAAGCTCTGTGTACTGCGAGCGCTGCTACTCGCAGCTGAGGAGGACCGTGGAGCTAGCGGCGAATTGGGAGAGCTCTTCGCTGCACTGCGCCGCTCGCAAGCGGCTTCGTTCTTCGCCTTCTGCCGTCCGGCGAGAGCTGAACTCCAGCGGTCAGTTGCAGCTCTGCCCAACAGCGTGTTCTCAGTTCCGCGGGCAAGCACGCCCTCTTGCCTTGGCCCCGAGAGCAAAGTCCCGAGCGAGCACTCGACTCAGTGCAATGCACCCGGAAGGACGCTCTCGCTCGTCTTTCGAGGAGCGATTCCTAACAGCAGAAGCAGCAGAGGCACAAACTGCACGACGAGAGGGGACAACGTAGAACACGTCTCTGTCCTGGCACATTTGCGTGTGCGAAACTTCCCTCCGGCTCTTCGGGCCTTGCGAAGCTCTGTGTACTGCGAGCGCTGCTACTCGCAGCTGAGGAGGACCGTGGAGCTAGCGGCGAATTGGGAGAGCTCTTCGCTGCACTGCGCCGCTCGCAAGCGGCTTCGTTCTTCGCCTTCTGCCGTCCGGCGAGAGCTGAACTCCAGCGGTCAGTTGCAGCTCTGCCCAACAGCGTGTTCTCAGTTCCGCGGGCAAGCACGCCCTCTTGCCTTGGCCCCGAGAGCAAAGTCCCGAGCGAGCACTCGACTCAGTGCAATGCACCCGGAAGGACGCTCTCGCTCGTCTTTCGAGGAGCGATTCCTAACAGCAGAAGCAGCAGAGGCACAAACTGCACGACGAGAGGGGACAACGTAGAACACGTCTCTGTCCTGGCACATTTGCGTGTGCGAAACTTCCCTCCGGCTCTTCGGGCCTTGCGAAGCTCTGTGTACTGCGAGCGCTGCTACTCGCAGCTGAGGAGGACCGTGGAGCTAGCGGCGAATTGGGAGAGCTCTTCGCTGCACTGCGCCGCTCGCAAGCGGCTTCGTTCTTCGCCTTCTGCCGTCCGGCGAGAGCTGAACTCCAGCGGTCAGTTGCAGCTCTGCCCAACAGTGTGTTCTCAGTTCCGCGGGCAAGCACGCCCTCTTGCCTTGGCCCCGAGAGCAAAGTCCCGAGCGAGCACTCGACTCAGTGCAATGCACCCGGAAGGACGCTCTCGCTCGTCTTTCGAGGAGCGATTCCTAACAGCAGAAGCAGCAGAGGCACAAACTGCACGACGAGAGGGGACAACGTAGAACACGTCTCTGTCCTGGCACATTTGCGTGTGCGATACTTCCCTCCGGCTCTTCGGGCCTTGCGAAGCTCTGTGTACTGCGAGCGCTGCTACTCGCAGCTGAGGAGGACCGTGGAGCTAGCGGCGAATTGGGAGAGCTCTTCGCTGCACTGCGCCGCTCGCAAGCGGCTTCGTTCTTCGCCTTCTGCCGTCCGGCGAGAGCTGAACTCCAGCGGTCAGTTGCAGCTCTGCCCAACAGCGTGTTCTCAGTTCCGCGGGCAAGCGCGCCCTCTTGCCTTGGCCCCGAGAGCAAAGTCCCGAGCGAGCACTCGACTCAGTGCAATGCACCCGGAAGGACGCTCTCGCTCGTCTTTCGAGGAGCGATTCCTAACAGCAGAAGCAGCAGAGGCACAAACTGCACGACGAGAGGGGACAACGTAGAACACGTCTCTGTCCTGGCACATTTGCGTGTGCGAAACTTCCCTCCGGCTCTTCGGGCCTTGCGAAGCTCTGTGTACTGCGAGCGCTGCTACTCGCAGCTGAGGAGGACCGTGGAGCTAGCGGCGAATTGGGAGAGCTCTTCGCTGCACTGCGCCGCTCGCAAGCGGCTTCGTTCTTCGCCTTCTGCCGTCCGGCGAGAGCTGAACTCCAGCGGTCAGTTGCAGCTCTGCCCAACAGCGTGTTCTCAGTTCCGCGGGCAAGCGCGCCCTCTTGCCTTGGCCCCGAGAGCAAAGTCCCGAGCGAGCACTCGACTCAGTGCAATGCACCCGGAAGGACGCTCTCGCTCGTCTTTCGAGGAGCGATTCCTAACAGCAGAAGCAGCAGAGGCACAAACTGCACGACGAGAGGGGACAACGTAGAACACGTCTCTGTCCTGGCACATTTGCGTGTGCGAAACTTCCCTCCGGCTCTTCGGGCCTTGCGAAGCTCTGTGTACTGCGAGCGCTGCTACTCGCAGCTGAGGAGGACCGTGGAGCTAGCGGCGAATTGGGAGAGCTCTTCGCTGCACTGCGCCGCTCGCAAGCGGCTTCGTTCTTCGCCTTCTGCCGTCCGGCGAGAGCTGAACTCCAGCGGTCAGTTGCAGCTCTGCCCAACAGCGTGTTCTCAGTTCTGCGGGCAAGCGCGCCCTCTTGCCTTGGCCCCGAGAGCAAAGTCCCGAGCGAGCACTCGACTCAGTGCAATGCACCCGGAAGGACGCTCTCGCTCGTCTTTCGAGGAGCGATTCCTAACAGCAGAAGCAGCAGAGGCACAAACTGCACGACGAGAGGGGACAACGTAGAACACGTCTCTGTCCTGGCACATTTGCGTGTGCGATACTTCCCTCCGGCTCTTCGGGCCTTGCGAAGCTCTGTGTACTGCGAGCGCTGCTACTCGCAGCTGAGGAGGACCGTGGAGCTAGCGGCGAATTGGGAGAGCTCTTCGCTGCACTGCGCCGCTCGCAAGCGGCTTCGTTCTTCGCCTTCTGCCGTCCGGCGAGAGCTGAACTCCAGTGGTCAGTTGCAGCTCTGCCCAACAGCGTGTTCTCAGTTCCGCGGGCAAGCACGCCCTCTTGCCTTGGCCCCGAGAGCAAAGTCCCGAGCGAGCACTCGACTCAGTGCAATGCACCCGGAAGGACGCTCTCGCTCGTCTTTCGAGGAGCGATTCCTAACAGCAGAAGCAGCAGAGGCACAAACTGCACGACGAGAGGGGACAACGTAGAACACGTCTCTGTCCTGGCACATTTGCGTGTGCGAAACTTCCCTCCGGCTCTTCGGGCCTTGCGAAGCTCTGTGTACTGCGAGCGCTGCTACTCGCAGCTGAGGAGGACCGTGGAGCTAGCGGCGAATTGGGAGAGCTCTTCGCTGCACTGCGCCGCTCGCAAGCGGCTTCGTTCTTCGCCTTCTGCCGTCCGGCGAGAGCTGAACTCCAGCGGTCAGTTGCAGCTCTGCCCAACAGCGTGTTCTCAGTTCTGCGGGCAAGCACGCCCTCTTGCCTTGGCCCCGAGAGCAAAGTCCCGAGCGAGCACTCGACTCAGTGCAATGCACCCGGAAGGACGCTCTCGCTCGTCTTTCGAGGAGCGATTCCTAACAGCAGAAGCAGCAGAGGCACAAACTGCACGACGAGAGGGGACAACGTAGAACACGTCTCTGTCCTGGCACATTTGCGTGTGCGAAACTTCCCTCCGGCTCTTCGGGCCTTGCGAAGCTCTGTGTACTGCGAGCGCTGCTACTCGCAGCTGACGAGGACCGTGGAGCTAGCGGCGAATTCGGAGAGCTCTTCGCTGCACTGCGCCGCTCGCAAGCGGCTTCGTTCTTCGCCTTCTGCCGTCCGGCGAGAGCTGAACTCCAGCGGTCAGTTGCAGCTCTGCCCAACAGCGTGTTCTCAGTTCTGCGGGCAAGCACGCCCTCTTGCCTTGGCCCCGAGAGCAAAGTCCCGAGCGAGCACTCGACTCAGTGCAATGCACCCGGAAGGACGCTCTCGCTCGTCTTTCGAGGAGCGATTCCTAACAGCAGAAGCAGCAGAGGCACAAACTGCACGACGAGAGGGGACAACGTAGAACACGTCTCTGTCCTGGCACATTTGCGTGTGCGATACTTCCCTCCGGCTCTTCGGGCCTTGCGAAGCTCTGTGTACTGCGAGCGCTGCTACTCGCAGCTGAGGAGGACCGTGGAGCTAGCGGCGAATTGGGAGAGCTCTTCGCTGCACTGCGCCGCTCGCAAGCGGCTTCGTTCTTCGCCTTCTGCCGTCCGGCGAGAGCTGAACTCCAGCGGTCAGTTGCAGCTCTGCCCAACAGCGTGTTCTCAGTTCTGCGGGCAAGCACGCCCTCTTGCCTTGGCCCCGAGAGCAAAGTCCCGAGCGAGCACTCGACTCAGTGCAATGCACCCGGAAGGACGCTCTCGCTCGTCTTTCGAGGAGCGATTCCTAACAGCAGAAGCAGCAGAGGCACAAACTGCACGACGAGAGGGGACAACGTAGAACACGTCTCTGTCCTGGCACATTTGCGTGTGCGAAACTTCCCTCCGGCTCTTCGGGCCTTGCGAAGCTCTGTGTACTGCGAGCGCTGCTACTCGCAGCTGAGGAGGACCGTGGAGCTAGCGGCGAATTGGGAGAGCTCTTCGCTGCACTGCGCCGCTCGCAAGCGGCTTCGTTCTTCGCCTTCTGCCGTCCGGCGAGAGCTGAACTCCAGCGGTCAGTTGCAGCTCTGCCCAACAGCGTGTTCTCAGTTCCGCGGGCAAGCACGCCCTCTTGCCTTGGCCCCGAGAGCAAAGTCCCGAGCGAGCACTCGACTCAGTGCAATGCACCCGGAAGGACGCTCTCGCTCGTCTTTCGAGGAGCGATTCCTAACAGCAGAAGCAGCAGAGGCACAAACTGCACGACGAGAGGGGACAACGTAGAACACGTCTCTGTCCTGGCACATTTGCGTGTGCGATACTTCCCTCCGGCTCTTCGGGCCTTGCGAAGCTCTGTGTACTGCGAGCGCTGCTACTCGCAGCTGAGGAGGACCGTGGAGCTAGCGGCGAATTGGGAGAGCTCTTCGCTGCACTGCGCCGCTCGCAAGCGGCTTCGTTCTTCGCCTTCTGCCGTCCGGCGAGAGCTGAACTCCAGCGGTCAGTTGCAGCTCTGCCCAACAGCGTGTTCTCAGTTCCGCGGGCAAGCACGCCCTCTTGCCTTGGCCCCGAGAGCAAAGTCCCGAGCGAGCACTCGACTCAGTGCAATGCACCCGGAAGGACGCTCTCGCTCGTCTTTCGAGGAGCGATTCCTAACAGCAGAAGCAGCAGAGGCACAAACTGCACGACGAGAGGGGACAACGTAGAACACGTCTCTGTCCTGGCACATTTGCGTGTGCGAAACTTCCCTCCGGCTCTTCGGGCCTTGCGAAGCTCTGTGTACTGCGAGCGCTGCTACTCGCAGCTGAGGAGGACCGTGGAGCTAGCGGCGAATTGGGAGAGCTCTTCGCTGCACTGCGCCGCTCGCAAGCGGCTTCGTTCTTCGCCTTCTGCCGTCCGGCGAGAGCTGAACTCCAGCGGTCAGTTGCAGCTCTGCCCAACAGCGTGTTCTCAGTTCCGCGGGCAAGCACGCCCTCTTGCCTTGGCCCCGAGAGCAAAGTCCCGAGCGAGCACTCGACTCAGTGCAATGCACCCGGAAGGACGCTCTCGCTCGTCTTTCGAGGAGCGATTCCTAACAGCAGAAGCAGCAGAGGCACAAACTGCACGACGAGAGGGGACAACGTAGAACACGTCTCTGTCCTGGCACATTTGCGTGTGCGAAACTTCCCTCCGGCTCTTCGGGCCTTGCGAAGCTCTGTGTACTGCGAGCGCTGCTACTCGCAGCTGAGGAGGACCGTGGAGCTAGCGGCGAATTGGGAGAGCTCTTCGCTGCACTGCGCCGCTCGCAAGCGGCTTCGTTCTTCGCCTTCTGCCGTCCGGCGAGAGCTGAACTCCAGCGGTCAGTTGCAGCTCTGCCCAACAGCGTGTTCTCAGTTCCGCGGGCAAGCACGCCCTCTTGCCTTGGCCCCGAGAGCAAAGTCCCGAGCGAGCACTCGACTCAGTGCAATGCACCCGGAAGGACGCTCTCGCTCGTCTTTCGAGGAGCGATTCCTAACAGCAGAAGCAGCAGAGGCACAAACTGCACGACGAGAGGGGACAACGTAGAACACGTCTCTGTCCTGGCACATTTGCGTGTGCGATACTTCCCTCCGGCTCTTCGGGCCTTGCGAAGCTCTGTGTACTGCGAGCGCTGCTACTCGCAGCTGAGGAGGACCGTGGAGCTAGCGGCGAATTGGGAGAGCTCTTCGCTGCACTGCGCCGCTCGCAAGCGGCTTCGTTCTTCGCCTTCTGCCGTCCGGCGAGAGCTGAACTCCAGCGGTCAGTTGCAGCTCTGCCCAACAGCGTGTTCTCAGTTCCGCGGGCAAGCGCGCCCTCTTGCCTTGGCCCCGAGAGCAAAGTCCCGAGCGAGCACTCGACTCAGTGCAATGCACCCGGAAGGACGCTCTCGCTCGTCTTTCGAGGAGCGATTCCTAACAGCAGAAGCAGCAGAGGCACAAACTGCACGACGAGAGGGGACAACGTAGAACACGTCTCTGTCCTGGCACATTTGCGTGTGCGATACTTCCCTCCGGCTCTTCGGGCCTTGCGAAGCTCTGTGTACTGCGAGCGCTGCTACTCGCAGCTGAGGAGGACCGTGGAGCTAGCGGCGAATTGGGAGAGCTCTTCGCTGCACTGCGCCGCTCGCAAGCGGCTTCGTTCTTCGCCTTCTGCCGTCCGGCGAGAGCTGAACTCCAGCGGTCAGTTGCAGCTCTGCCCAACAGCGTGTTCTCAGTTCCGCGGGCAAGCGCGCCCTCTTGCCTTGGCCCCGAGAGCAAAGTCCCGAGCGAGCACTCGACTCAGTGCAATGCACCCGGAAGGACGCTCTCGCTCGTCTTTCGAGGAGCGATTCCTAACAGCAGAAGCAGCAGAGGCACAAACTGCACGACGAGAGGGGACAACGTAGAACACGTCTCTGTCCTGGCACATTTGAGTGTGCGATACTTCCCTCCGGCTCTTCGGGCCTTGCGAAGCTCTGTGTACTGCGAGCGCTGCTACTCGCAGCTGAGGAGGACCGTGGAGCTAGCGGCGAATTGGGAGAGCTCTTCGCTGCACTGCGCCGCTCGCAAGCGGCTTCGTTCTTCGCCTTCTGCCGTCCGGCGAGAGCTGAACTCCAGCGGTCAGTTGCAGCTCTGCCCAACAGCGTGTTCTCAGTTCCGCGGGCAAGCGCGCCCTCTTGCCTTGGCCCCGAGAGCAATGTCCCGAGCGAGCACTCGACTCAGTGCAATGCACCCGGAAGGACGCTCTCGCTCGTCTTTCGAGGAGCGATTCCTAACAGCAGAAGCAGCAGAGGCACAAACTGCACGACGAGAGGGGACAACGTAGAACACGTCTCTGTCCTGGCACATTTGCGTGTGCGAAACTTCCCTCCGGCTCTTCGGGCCTTGCGAAGCTCTGTGTACTGCGAGCGCTGCTACTCGCAGCTGAGGAGGACCGTGGAGCTAGCGGCGAATTGGGAGAGCTCTTCGCTGCACTGCGCCGCTCGCAAGCGGCTTCGTTCTTCGCCTTCTGCCGTCCGGCGAGAGCTGAACTCCAGCGGTCAGTTGCAGCTCTGCCCAACAGCGTGTTCTCAGTTCCGCGGGCAAGCGCGCCCTCTTGCCTTGGCCCCGAGAGCAAAGTCCCGAGCGAGCACTCGACTCAGTGCAATGCACCCGGAAGGACGCTCTCGCTCGTCTTTCGAGGAGCGATTCCTAACAGCAGAAGCAGCAGAGGCACAAACTGCACGACGAGAGGGGACAACGTAGAACACGTCTCTGTCCTGGCACATTTGCGTGTGCGATACTTCCCTCCGGCTCTTCGGGCCTTGCGAAGCTCTGTGTACTGCGAGCGCTGCTACTCGCAGCTGAGGAGGACCGTGGAGCTAGCGGCGAATTGGGAGAGCTCTTCGCTGCACTGCGCCGCTCGCAAGCGGCTTCGTTCTTCGCCTTCTGCCGTTCGGCGAGAGCTGAACTCCAGCGGTCAGTTGCAGCTCTGCCCAACAGCGTGTTCTCAGTTCCGCGGGCAAGCGCGCCCTCTTGCCTTGGCCCCGAGAGCAATGTCCCGAGCGAGCACTCGACTCAGTGCAATGCACCCGGAAGGACGCTCTCGCTCGTCTTTCGAGGAGCGATTCCTAACAGCAGAAGCAGCAGAGGCACAAACTGCACGACGAGAGGGGACAACGTAGAACACGTCTCTGTCCTGGCACATTTGCGTGTGCGATACTTCCCTCCGGCTCTTCGGGCCTTGCGAAGCTCTGTGTACTGCGAGCGCTGCTACTCGCAGCTGAGGAGGACCGTGGAGCTAGCGGCGAATTCGGAGAGCTCTTCGCTGCACTGCGCCGCTCGCAAGCGGCTTCGTTCTTCGCCTTCTGCCGTCCGGCGAGAGCTGAACTCCAGCGGTCAGTTGCAGCTCTGCCCAACAGCGTGTTCTCAGTTCCGCGGGCAAGCGCGCCCTCTTGCCTTGGCCCCGAGAGCAAAGTCCCGAGCGAGCACTCGACTCAGTGCAATGCACCCGGAAGGACGCTCTCGCTCGTCTTTCGAGGAGCGATTCCTAACAGCAGAAGCAGCAGAGGCACAAACTGCACGACGAGAGGGGACAACGTAGAACACCTCTCTGTCCTGGCACATTTGCGTGTGCGATACTTCCCTCCGGCTCTTCGGGCCTTGCGAAGCTCTGTGTACTGCGAGCGCTGCTACTCGCAGCTGAGGAGGACCGTGGAGCTAGCGGCGAATTGGGAGAGCTCTTCGCTGCACTGCGCCGCTCGCAAGCGGCTTCGTTCTTCGCCTTCTGCCGTCCGGCGAGAGCTGAACTCCAGCGGTCAGTTGCAGCTCTGCCCAACAGCGTGTTCTCAGTTCCGCGGGCAAGCGCGCCCTCTTGCCTTGGCCCCGAGAGCAAAGTCCCGAGCGAGCACTCGACTCAGTGCAATGCACCCGGAAGGACGCTCTCGCTCGTCTTTCGAGGAGCGATTCCTAACAGCAGAAGCAGCAGAGGCACAAACTGCACGACGAGAGGGGACAACGTAGAACACGTCTCTGTCCTGGCACATTTGCGTGTGCGAAACTTCCCTCCGGCTCTTCGGGCCTTGCGAAGCTCTGTGTACTGCGAGCGCTGCTACTCGCAGCTGAGGAGGACCGTGGAGCTAGCGGCGAATTGGGAGAGCTCTTCGCTGCACTGCGCCGCTCGCAAGCGGCTTCGTTCTTCGCCTTCTGCCGTCCGGCGAGAGCTGAACTCCAGCGGTCAGTTGCAGCTCTGCCCAACAGCGTGTTCTCAGTTCTGCGGGCAAGCACGCCCTCTTGCCTTGGCCCCGAGAGCAATGTCCCGAGCGAGCACTCGACTCAGTGCAATGCACCCGGAAGGACGCTCTCGCTCGTCTTTCGAGGAGCGATTCCTAACAGCAGAAGCAGCAGAGGCACAAACTGCACGACGAGAGGGGACAACGTAGAACACGTCTCTGTCCTGGCACATTTGCGTGTGCGAAACTTCCCTCCGGCTCTTCGGGCCTTGCGAAGCTCTGTGTACTGCGAGCGCTGCTACTCGCAGCTGAGGAGGACCGTGGAGCTAGCGGCGAATTGGGAGAGCTCTTCGCTGCACTGCGCCGCTCGCAAGCGGCTTCGTTCTTCGCCTTCTGCCGTCCGGCGAGAGCTGAACTCCAGCGGTCAGTTGCAGCTCTGCCCAACAGCGTGTTCTCAGTTCCGCGGGCAAGCACGCCCTCTTGCCTTGGCCCCGAGAGCAAAGTCCCGAGCGAGCACTCGACTCAGTGCAATGCACCCGGAAGGACGCTCTCGCTCGTCTTTCGAGGAGCGATTCCTAACAGCAGAAGCAGCAGAGGCACAAACTGCACGACGAGAGGGGACAACGTAGAACACGTCTCTGTCCTGGCACATTTGCGTGTGCGAAACTTCCCTCCGGCTCTTCGGGCCTTGCGAAGCTCTGTGTACTGCGAGCGCTGCTACTCGCAGCTGAGGAGGACCGTGGAGCTAGCGGCGAATTGGGAGAGCTCTTCGCTGCACTGCGCCGCTCGCAAGCGGCTTCGTTCTTCGCCTTCTGCCGTCCGGCGAGAGCTGAACTCCAGCGGTCAGTTGCAGCTCTGCCCAACAGCGTGTTCTCAGTTCCGCGGGCAAGCACGCCCTCCTGCCTTGGCCCCGAGAGCAAAGTCCCGAGCGAGCACTCGACTCAGTGCAATGCACCCGGAAGGACGCTCTCGCTCGTCTTTCGAGGAGCGATTCCTAACAGCAGAAGCAGCAGAGGCACAAACTGCACGACGAGAGGGGACAACGTAGAACACGTCTCTGTCCTGGCACATTTGCGTGTGCGAAACTTCCCTCCGGCTCTTCGGGCCTTGCGAAGCTCTGTGTACTGCGAGCGCTGCTACTCGCAGCTGAGGAGGACCGTGGAGCTAGCGGCGAATTCGGAGAGCTCTTCGCTGCACTGCGCCGCTCGCAAGCGGCTTCGTTCTTCGCCTTCTGCCGTCCGGCGAGAGCTGAACTCCAGCGGTCAGTTGCAGCTCTGCCCAACAGCGTGTTCTCAGTTCCGCGGGCAAGCACGCCCTCTTGCCTTGGCCCCGAGAGCAAAGTCCCGAGCGAGCACTCGACTCAGTGCAATGCACCCGGAAGGACGCTCTCGCTCGTCTTTCGAGGAGCGATTCCTAACAGCAGAAGCAGCAGAGGCACAAACTGCACGACGAGAGGGGACAACGTAGAACACGTCTCTGTCCTGGCACATTTGCGTGTGCGAAACTTCCCTCCGGCTCTTCGGTCCTTGCGAAGCTCTGTGTACTGCGAGCGCTGCTACTCGCAGCTGAGGAGGACCGTGGAGCTAGCGGCGAATTGGGAGAGCTCTTCGCTGCACTGCGCCGCTCGCAAGCGGCTTCGTTCTTCGCCTTCTGCCGTCCGGCGAGAGCTGAACTCCAGCGGTCAGTTGCAGCTCTGCCCAACAGCGTGTTCTCAGTTCCGCGGGCAAGCGCGCCCTCTTGCCTTGGCCCCGAGAGCAAAGTCCCGAGCGAGCACTCGACTCAGTGCAATGCACCCGGAAGGACGCTCTCGCTCGTCTTTCGAGGAGCGATTCCTAACAGCAGAAGCAGCAGAGGCACAAACTGCACGACGAGAGGGGACAACGTAGAACACGTCTCTGTCCTGGCTTGTGCGATACTTCCCTCCCGGCTCTTCGGGCCTTGCGAAGCTCTGTGTACTGCGAGCGCTGCTACTCGCAGCTGAGGAGGACCGTGGAGCTAGCGGCGAATTGGGAGAGCTCTTCGCTGCACTGCGCCGCTCGCAAGCGGCTTCGTTCTTCGCCTTCTGCCGTCCGGCGAGAGCTGAAGTCCAGCGGGTCAGTTGCAGCTCTGCCCAACAGCGTGTTCTCAGTTTCCGCGGGCAAGCGCGCCCTCTTGCCTTGGCCCCGAGAGCAAAGTCCCGAGCGAGCACTCGACTCAGTGCAATGCACCCGGAAGGACGCTCTCGCTCGTCTTTCGAGGAGCGATTCCTAACAGCAGAAGCAGCAGAGGCACAAACTGCACGACGAGAGGGGACAACGTAGAACACGTCTCTGTCCTGGCACATTTGCGTGTGCGATACTTCCCTCCGGCTCTTCGGGCCTTGCGAAGCTCTGTGTACTGCGAGCGCTGCTACTCGCAGCTGAGGAGGACCGTGGAGCTAGCGGCGAATTCGGAGAGCTCTTCGCTGCACTGCGCCGCTCGCAAGCGGCTTCGTTCTTCGCCTTCTGCCGTCCGGCGAGAGCTGAACTCCAGCGGTCAGTTGCAGCTCTGCCCAACAGCGTGTTCTCAGTTCCGCGGGCAAGCGCGCCCTCTTGCCTTGGCCCCGAGAGCAAAGTCCCGAGCGAGCACTCGACTCAGTGCAATGCACCCGGAAGGACGCTCTCGCTCGTCTTTCGAGGAGCGATTCCTAACAGCAGAAGCAGCAGAGGCACAAACTGCACGACGAGAGGGGGACAACGTAGAACACGTCTCTGTCCTGGCACTTTTGCGTGTGCGATACTTCCCTCCGGCTCTTCGGGCCTTGCGAAGCTCTGTGTACTGCGAGCGCTGCTACTCGCAGCTGAGGAGGGACCGTGGAGCTAGCGGCGAATTCGGAGAGCTCTTCGCTGCACTGCGCCGCTCGCAAGCGGCTTCGTTCTTCGCCTTCTGCCGTTCGGCGAGAGCTGAACTCCAGCGGTCAGTTGCAGCTCTGCCCAACAGCGTGTTCTCAGTTCCGCGGGCAAGCGCGCCCTCTTGCCTTGGCCCCGAGAGCAAAGTCCCGAGCGAGCACTCGACTCAGTGCAATGCACCCGGAAGGACGCTCTCGCTCGTCTTTCGAGGAGCGATTCCTAACAGCAGAAGCAGCAGAGGCACAAACTGCACGACGAGAGGGGACAACGTAGAACACGTCTCTGTCCTGGCACATTTGCGTGTGCGATACTTCCCTCCGGCTCTTCGGGGCCTTGCGAAGCTCTGTGTACTGCGAGCGCTGCTACTCGCAGCTGAGGAGGACCGTGGAGCTAGCGGCGAATTCGGAGAGCTCTTCGCTGCACTGCGCCGCTCGCAAGCGGCTTCGTTCTTCGCCTTCTGCCGTTCGGCGAGAGCTGAACTCCAGCGGTCAGTTGCAGCTCTGCCCAACAGCGTGTTCTCAGTTCCGCGGGCAAGCGCGCCCTCTTGCCTTGGCCCCGAGAGCAATGTCCCGAGCGAGCACTCGACTCAGTGCAATGCACCCGGAAGGACGCTCTCGCTCGTCTTTCGAGGAGCGATTCCTAACAGCAGAAGCAGCAGAGGCACAAACTGCACGACGAGAGGGGACAACGTAGAACACGTCTCTGTCCTGGCACATTTGCGTGTGCGAAACTTCCCTCCGGCTCTTCGGGCCTTGCGAAGCTCTGTGTACTGCGAGCGCTGCTACTCGCAGCTGAGGAGGACCGTGGAGCTAGCGGCGAATTCGGAGAGCTCTTCGCTGCACTGCGCCGCTCGCAAGCGGCTTCGTTCTTCGCCTTCTGCCGTTCGGCGAAGAGCTGAACTCCAGCGGTCAGTTGCAGCTCTGCCCAACAGCGTGTTCTCAGTTCCGCGGGCAAGCGCGCCCTCTTGCCTTGGCCCCGAGAGCAATGTCCCGAGCGAGCACTCGACTCAGTGCAATGCACCCGGAAGGACGCTCTCGCTCGTCTTTCGAGGAGCGATTCCTAACAGCAGAAGCAGCAGAGGCACAAACTGCACGACGAGAGGGGACAACGTAGAACACGTCTCTGTCCTGGCACATTTGCGTGTGCGAAACTTCCCTCCGGCTCTTCGGGCCTTGCGAAGCTCTGTGTACTGCGAGCGCTGCTACTCGCAGCTGAGGAGGACCGTGGAGCTAGCGGCGAATTCGGAGAGCTCTTCGCTGCACTGCGCCGCTCGCAAGCGGCTTCGTTCTTCGCCTTCTGCCGTCCGGCGAGAGCTGAACTCCAGCGGTCAGTTGCAGCTCTGCCCAACAGCGTGTTCTCAGTTCCGCGGGCAAGCGCGCCCTCTTGCCTTGGCCCCGAGAGCAATGTCCCGAGCGAGCACTCGACTCAGTGCAATGCACCCGGAAGGACGCTCTCGCTCGTCTTTCGAGGAGCGATTCCTAACAGCAGAAGCAGCAGAGCACAAACTGCACGACGAAGAGGGGACAACGTAGAACACGTCTCTGTCCTGGCACATTTTGCGTGTGCGATACTTCCCTCCGGCTCTTCGGGCCTTGCGAAGCTCTGTGTACTGCGAGCGCTGCTACTCGCAGCTGAGGAGGACCGTGGAGCTAGCGGCGAATTGGGAGAGCTCTTCGCTGCACTGCGCCGCTCGCAAGCGGCTTCGTTCTTCGCCTTCTGCCGTTCGGCGAGAGCTGAACTCCAGCGGTCAGTTGCAGCTCTGCCCAACAGCGTGTTCTCAGTTCCGCGGGCAAGCGCGCCCTCTTGCCTTGGCCCCGAGAGCAATGTCCCGAGCGAGCACTCGACTCAGTGCAATGCACCCGGAAGGACGCTCTCGCTCGTCTTTCGAGGAGCGATTCCTAACAGCAGAAGCAGCAGAGGCACAAACTGCACGACGAGAGGGGACAACGTAGAACACGTCTCTGTCCTGGCACATTTGCGTGTGCGATACTTCCCTCCGGCTCTTCGGGCCTTGCGAAGCTCTGTGTACTGCGAGCGCTGCTACTCGCAGCTGAGGAGGACCGTGGAGCTAGCGGCGAATTGGGAGAGCTCTTCGCTGCACTGCGCCGCTCGCAAGCGGCTTCGTTCTTCGCCTTCTGCCGTCCGGCGAGAGCTGAACTCCAGCGGTCAGTTGCAGCTCTGCCCAACAGCGTGTTCTCAGTTCTGCGGGCAAGCGCGCCCTCTTGCCTTGGCCCCGAGAGCAATGTCCCGAGCGAGCACTCGACTCAGTGCAATGCACCCGGAAGGACGCTCTCGCTCGTCTTTCGAGGAGCGATTCCTAACAGCAGAAGCAGCAGAGGCACAAACTGCACGACGAGAGGGGACAACGTAGAACACGTCTCTGTCCTGGCACATTTGCGTGTGCGATACTTCCCTCCGGCTCTTCTGCACATTTGCGTGTGCGATACTTCCCTCCGGCTCTTCGGGCCTTGCGAAGCTCTGTGTACTGCGAGCGCTGCTACTCGCAGCTGAGGAGGACCGTGGAGCTAGCGGCGAATTGGGAGAGCTCTTCGCTGCACTGCGCCGCTCGCAAGCGGCTTCGTTCTTCGCCTTCTGCCGTCCGGCGAGAGCTGAACTCCAGCGGTCAGTTGCAGCTCTGCCCAACAGCGTGTTCTCAGTTCCGCGGGCAAGCGCGCCCTCTTGCCTTGGCCCCGAGAGCAAAGTCCCGAGCGAGCACTCGACTCAGTGCAATGCACCCGGAAGGACGCTCTCGCTCGTCTTTCGAGGAGCGATTCCTAACAGCAGAAGCAGCAGAGGCACAAACTGCACGACGAGAGGGGACAACGTAGAACACGTCTCTGTCCTGGCACATTTGCGTGTGCGATACTTCCCTCCGGCTCTTCGGGCCTTGCGAAGCTCTGTGTACTGCGAGCGCTGCTACTCGCAGCTGAGGAGGACCGTGGAGCTAGCGGCGAATTGGGAGAGCTCTTCGCTGCACTGCGCCGCTCGCAAGCGGCTTCGTTCTTCGCCTTCTGCCGTCCGGCGAGAGCTGAACTCCAGCGGTCAGTTGCAGCTCTGCCCAACAGCGTGTTCTCAGTTCCGCGGGCAAGCGCGCCCTCTTGCCTTGGCCCCGAGAGCAAAGTCCCGAGCGAGCACTCGACTCAGTGCAATGCACCCGGAAGGACGCTCTCGCTCGTCTTTCGAGGAGCGATTCCTAACAGCAGAAGCAGCAGAGGCACAAACTGCACGACGAGAGGGGACAACGTAGAACACGTCTCTGTCCTGGCACATTTGCGTGTGCGATACTTCCCTCCGGCTCTTCGGGCCTTGCGAAGCTCTGTGTACTGCGAGCGCTGCTACTCGCAGCTGAGGAGGACCGTGGAGCTAGCGGCGAATTGGGAGAGCTCTTCGCTGCACTGCGCCGCTCGCAAGCGGCTTCGTTCTTCGCCTTCTGCCGTCCGGCGAGAGCTGAACTCCAGCGGTCAGTTGCAGCTCTGCCCAACAGCGTGTTCTCAGTTCCGCGGGCAAGCGCGCCCTCTTGCCTTGGCCCCGAGAGCAAAGTCCCGAGCGAGCACTCGACTCAGTGCAATGCACCCGGAAGGACGCTCTCGCTCGTCTTTCGAGGAGCGATTCCTAACAGCAGAAGCAGCAGAGGCACAAACTGCACGACGAGAGGGGACAACGTAGAACACGTCTCTGTCCTGGCACATTTGCGTGTGCGATACTTCCCTCCGGCTCTTCGGGCCTTGCGAAGCTCTGTGTACTGCGAGCGCTGCTACTCGCAGCTGAGGAGGACCGTGGAGCTAGCGGCGAATTGGGAGAGCTCTTCGCTGCACTGCGCCGCTCGCAAGCGGCTTCGTTCTTCGCCTTCTGCCGTTCGGCGAGAGCTGAACTCCAGCGGTCAGTTGCAGCTCTGCCCAACAGCGTGTTCTCAGTTCCGCGGGCAAGCGCGCCCTCTTGCCTTGGCCCCGAGAGCAATGTCCCGAGCGAGCACTCGACTCAGTGCAATGCACCCGGAAGGACGCTCTCGCTCGTCTTTCGAGGAGCGATTCCTAACAGCAGAAGCAGCAGAGGCACAAACTGCACGACGAGAGGGGACAACGTAGAACACGTCTCTGTCCTGGCACATTTGCGTGTGCGATACTTCCCTCCGGCTCTTCGGGCCTTGCGAAGCTCTGTGTACTGCGAGCGCTGCTACTCGCAGCTGAGGAGGACCGTGGAGCTAGCGGCGAATTCGGAGAGCTCTTCGCTGCACTGCGCCGCTCGCAAGCGGCTTCGTTCTTCGCCTTCTGCCGTCCGGCGAGAGCTGAACTCCAGCGGTCAGTTGCAGCTCTGCCCAACAGCGTGTTCTCAGTTCCGCGGGCAAGCGCGCCCTCTTGCCTTGGCCCCGAGAGCAAAGTCCCGAGCGAGCACTCGACTCAGTGCAATGCACCCGGAAGGACGCTCTCGCTCGTCTTTCGAGGAGCGATTCCTAACAGCAGAAGCAGCAGAGGCACAAACTGCACGACGAGAGGGGACAACGTAGAACACGTCTCTGTCCTGGCACATTTGCGTGTGCGAAACTTCCCTCCGGCTCTTCGGGCCTTGCGAAGCTCTGTGTACTGCGAGCGCTGCTACTCGCAGCTGAGGAGGACCGTGGAGCTAGCGGCGAATTCGGAGAGCTCTTCGCTGCACTGCGCCGCTCGCAAGCGGCTTCGTTCTTCGCCTTCTGCCGTTCGGCGAGAGCTGAACTCCAGCGGTCAGTTGCAGCTCTGCCCAACAGCGTGTTCTCAGTTCCGCGGGCAAGCGCGCCCTCTTGCCTTGGCCCCGAGAGCAAAGTCCCGAGCGAGCACTCGACTCAGTGCAATGCACCCGGAAGGACGCTCTCGCTCGTCTTTCGAGGAGCGATTCCTAACAGCAGAAGCAGCAGAGGCACAAACTGCACGACGAGAGGGGACAACGTAGAACACCTCTCTGTCCTGGCACATTTGCGTGTGCGATACTTCCCTCCGGCTCTTCGGGCCTTGCGAAGCTCTGTGTACTGCGAGCGCTGCTACTCGCAGCTGAGGAGGACCGTGGAGCTAGCGGCGAATTGGGAGAGCTCTTCGCTGCACTGCGCCGCTCGCAAGCGGCTTCGTTCTTCGCCTTCTGCCGTCCGGCGAGAGCTGAACTCCAGCGGTCAGTTGCAGCTCTGCCCAACAGCGTGTTCTCAGTTCCGCGGGCAAGCGCGCCCTCTTGCCTTGGCCCCGAGAGCAAAGTCCCGAGCGAGCACTCGACTCAGTGCAATGCACCCGGAAGGACGCTCTCGCTCGTCTTTCGAGGAGCGATTCCTAACAGCAGAAGCAGCAGAGGCACAAACTGCACGACGAGAGGGGACAACGTAGAACACGTCTCTGTCCTGGCACATTTGCGTGTGCGAAACTTCCCTCCGGCTCTTCGGGCCTTGCGAAGCTCTGTGTACTGCGAGCGCTGCTACTCGCAGCTGAGGAGGACCGTGGAGCTAGCGGCGAATTGGGAGAGCTCTTCGCTGCACTGCGCCGCTCGCAAGCGGCTTCGTTCTTCGCCTTCTGCCGTCCGGCGAGAGCTGAACTCCAGCGGTCAGTTGCAGCTCTGCCCAACAGCGTGTTCTCAGTTCTGCGGGCAAGCACGCCCTCTTGCCTTGGCCCCGAGAGCAATGTCCCGAGCGAGCACTCGACTCAGTGCAATGCACCCGGAAGGACGCTCTCGCTCGTCTTTCGAGGAGCGATTCCTAACAGCAGAAGCAGCAGAGGCACAAACTGCACGACGAGAGGGGACAACGTAGAACACGTCTCTGTCCTGGCACATTTGCGTGTGCGAAACTTCCCTCCGGCTCTTCGGGCCTTGCGAAGCTCTGTGTACTGCGAGCGCTGCTACTCGCAGCTGAGGAGGACCGTGGAGCTAGCGGCGAATTGGGAGAGCTCTTCGCTGCACTGCGCCGCTCGCAAGCGGCTTCGTTCTTCGCCTTCTGCCGTCCGGCGAGAGCTGAACTCCAGCGGTCAGTTGCAGCTCTGCCCAACAGCGTGTTCTCAGTTCCGCGGGCAAGCACGCCCTCTTGCCTTGGCCCCGAGAGCAAAGTCCCGAGCGAGCACTCGACTCAGTGCAATGCACCCGGAAGGACGCTCTCGCTCGTCTTTCGAGGAGCGATTCCTAACAGCAGAAGCAGCAGAGGCACAAACTGCACGACGAGAGGGGACAACGTAGAACACGTCTCTGTCCTGGCACATTTGCGTGTGCGAAACTTCCCTCCGGCTCTTCGGGCCTTGCGAAGCTCTGTGTACTGCGAGCGCTGCTACTCGCAGCTGAGGAGGACCGTGGAGCTAGCGGCGAATTGGGAGAGCTCTTCGCTGCACTGCGCCGCTCGCAAGCGGCTTCGTTCTTCGCCTTCTGCCGTCCGGCGAGAGCTGAACTCCAGCGGTCAGTTGCAGCTCTGCCCAACAGCGTGTTCTCAGTTCCGCGGGCAAGCACGCCCTCCTGCCTTGGCCCCGAGAGCAAAGTCCCGAGCGAGCACTCGACTCAGTGCAATGCACCCGGAAGGACGCTCTCGCTCGTCTTTCGAGGAGCGATTCCTAACAGCAGAAGCAGCAGAGGCACAAACTGCACGACGAGAGGGGACAACGTAGAACACGTCTCTGTCCTGGCACATTTGCGTGTGCGAAACTTCCCTCCGGCTCTTCGGGCCTTGCGAAGCTCTGTGTACTGCGAGCGCTGCTACTCGCAGCTGAGGAGGACCGTGGAGCTAGCGGCGAATTCGGAGAGCTCTTCGCTGCACTGCGCCGCTCGCAAGCGGCTTCGTTCTTCGCCTTCTGCCGTCCGGCGAGAGCTGAACTCCAGCGGTCAGTTGCAGCTCTGCCCAACAGCGTGTTCTCAGTTCCGCGGGCAAGCACGCCCTCTTGCCTTGGCCCCGAGAGCAAAGTCCCGAGCGAGCACTCGACTCAGTGCAATGCACCCGGAAGGACGCTCTCGCTCGTCTTTCGAGGAGCGATTCCTAACAGCAGAAGCAGCAGAGGCACAAACTGCACGACGAGAGGGGACAACGTAGAACACGTCTCTGTCCTGGCACATTTGCGTGTGCGAAACTTCCCTCCGGCTCTTCGGTCCTTGCGAAGCTCTGTGTACTGCGAGCGCTGCTACTCGCAGCTGAGGAGGACCGTGGAGCTAGCGGCGAATTGGGAGAGCTCTTCGCTGCACTGCGCCGCTCGCAAGCGGCTTCGTTCTTCGCCTTCTGCCGTCCGGCGAGAGCTGAACTCCAGCGGTCAGTTGCAGCTCTGCCCAACAGCGTGTTCTCAGTTCCGCGGGCAAGCGCGCCCTCTTGCCTTGGCCCCGAGAGCAAAGTCCCGAGCGAGCACTCGACTCAGTGCAATGCACCCGGAAGGACGCTCTCGCTCGTCTTTCGAGGAGCGATTCCTAACAGCAGAAGCAGCAGAGGCACAAACTGCACGACGAGAGGGGACAACGTAGAACACGTCTCTGTCCTGGCACATTTGCGTGTGCGATACTTCCCTCCGGCTCTTCGGGCCTTGCGAAGCTCTGTGTACTGCGAGCGCTGCTACTCGCAGCTGAGGAGGACCGTGGAGCTAGCGGCGAATTGGGAGAGCTCTTCGCTGCACTGCGCCGCTCGCAAGCGGCTTCGTTCTTCGCCTTCTGCCGTCCGGCGAGAGCTGAAGTCCAGCGGTCAGTTGCAGCTCTGCCCAACAGCGTGTTCTCAGTTCCGCGGGCAAGCGCGCCCTCTTGCCTTGGCCCCGAGAGCAAAGTCCCGAGCGAGCACTCGACTCAGTGCAATGCACCCGGAAGGACGCTCTCGCTCGTCTTTCGAGGAGCGATTCCTAACAGCAGAAGCAGCAGAGGCACAAACTGCACGACGAGAGGGGACAACGTAGAACACGTCTCTGTCCTGGCACATTTGCGTGTGCGATACTTCCCTCCGGCTCTTCGGGCCTTGCGAAGCTCTGTGTACTGCGAGCGCTGCTACTCGCAGCTGAGGAGGACCGTGGAGCTAGCGGCGAATTCGGAGAGCTCTTCGCTGCACTGCGCCGCTCGCAAGCGGCTTCGTTCTTCGCCTTCTGCCGTCCGGCGAGAGCTGAACTCCAGCGGTCAGTTGCAGCTCTGCCCAACAGCGTGTTCTCAGTTCCGCGGGCAAGCGCGCCCTCTTGCCTTGGCCCCGAGAGCAAAGTCCCGAAGCGAGCACTCGACTCAGTGCAATGCACCCGGAAGGACGCTCTCGCTCGTCTTTCGAGGAGCGATTCCTAACAGCAGAAGCAGCAGAGGCACAAACTGCACGACGAGAGGGGACAACGTAGAACACGTCTCTGTCCTGGCACTTTTGCGTGTGCGATACTTCCCTCCGGCTCTTCGGGCCTTGCGAAGCTCTGTGTACTGCGAGCGCTGCTACTCGCAGCTGAGGAGGACCGTGGAGCTAGCGGCGAATTCGGAGAGCTCTTCGCTGCACTGCGCCGCTCGCAAGCGGCTTCGTTCTTCGCCTTCTGCCGTTCGGCGAGAGCTGAACTCCAGCGGTCAGTTGCAGCTCTGCCCAACAGCGTGTTCTCAGTTCCGCGGGCAAGCGCGCCCTCTTGCCTTGGCCCCGAGAGCAAAGTCCCGAGCGAGCACTCGACTCAGTGCAATGCACCCGGAAGGACGCTCTCGCTCGTCTTTCGAGGAGCGATTCCTAACAGCAGAAGCAGCAGAGGCACAAACTGCACGACGAGAGGGGACAACGTAGAACACGTCTCTGTCCTGGCACATTTGCGTGTGCGATACTTCCCTCCGGCTCTTCGGGCCTTGCGAAGCTCTGTGTACTGCGAGCGCTGCTACTCGCAGCTGAGGAGGACCGTGGAGCTAGCGGCGAATTCGGAGAGCTCTTCGCTGCACTGCGCCGCTCGCAAGCGGCTTCGTTCTTCGCCTTCTGCCGTTCGGCGAGAGCTGAACTCCAGCGGTCAGTTGCAGCTCTGCCCAACAGCGTGTTCTCAGTTCCGCGGGCAAGCGCGCCCTCTTGCCTTGGCCCCGAGAGCAATGTCCCGAGCGAGCACTCGACTCAGTGCAATGCACCCGGAAGGACGCTCTCGCTCGTCTTTCGAGGAGCGATTCCTAACAGCAGAAGCAGCAGAGGCACAAACTGCACGACGAGAGGGGACAACGTAGAACACGTCTCTGTCCTGGCACATTTGCGTGTGCGAAACTTCCCTCCGGCTCTTCGGGCCTTGCGAAGCTCTGTGTACTGCGAGCGCTGCTACTCGCAGCTGAGGAGGACCGTGGAGCTAGCGGCGAATTCGGAGAGCTCTTCGCTGCACTGCGCCGCTCGCAAGCGGCTTCGTTCTTCGCCTTCTGCCGTTCGGCGAGAGCTGAACTCCAGCGGTCAGTTGCAGCTCTGCCCAACAGCGTGTTCTCAGTTCCGCGGGCAAGCGCGCCCTCTTGCCTTGGCCCCGAGAGCAATGTCCCGAGCGAGCACTCGACTCAGTGCAATGCACCCGGAAGGACGCTCTCGCTCGTCTTTCGAGGAGCGATTCCTAACAGCAGAAGCAGCAGAGGCACAAACTGCACGACGAGAGGGGACAACGTAGAACACGTCTCTGTCCTGGCACATTTGCGTGTGCGAAACTTCCCTCCGGCTCTTCGGGCCTTGCGAAGCTCTGTGTACTGCGAGCGCTGCTACTCGCAGCTGAGGAGGACCGTGGAGCTAGCGGCGAATTCGGAGAGCTCTTCGCTGCACTGCGCCGCTCGCAAGCGGCTTCGTTCTTCGCCTTCTGCCGTCCGGCGAGAGCTGAACTCCAGCGGTCAGTTGCAGCTCTGCCCAACAGCGTGTTCTCAGTTCCGCGGGCAAGCGCGCCCTCTTGCCTTGGCCCCGAGAGCAATGTCCCGAGCGAGCACTCGACTCAGTGCAATGCACCCGGAAGGACGCTCTCGCTCGTCTTTCGAGGAGCGATTCCTAACAGCAGAAGCAGCAGAGGCACAAACTGCACGACGAGAGGGGACAACGTAGAACACGTCTCTGTCCTGGCACATTTGCGTGTGCGATACTTCCCTCCGGCTCTTCGGGCCTTGCGAAGCTCTGTGTACTGCGAGCGCTGCTACTCGCAGCTGAGGAGGACCGTGGAGCTAGCGGCGAATTGGGAGAGCTCTTCGCTGCACTGCGCCGCTCGCAAGCGGCTTCGTTCTTCGCCTTCTGCCGTTCGGCGAGAGCTGAACTCCAGCGGTCAGTTGCAGCTCTGCCCAACAGCGTGTTCTCAGTTCCGCGGGCAAGCGCGCCCTCTTGCCTTGGCCCCGAGAGCAATGTCCCGAGCGAGCACTCGACTCAGTGCAATGCACCCGGAAGGACGCTCTCGCTCGTCTTTCGAGGAGCGATTCCTAACAGCAGAAGCAGCAGAGGCACAAACTGCACGACGAGAGGGGACAACGTAGAACACGTCTCTGTCCTGGCACATTTGCGTGTGCGATACTTCCCTCCGGCTCTTCGGGCCTTGCGAAGCTCTGTGTACTGCGAGCGCTGCTACTCGCAGCTGAGGAGGACCGTGGAGCTAGCGGCGAATTGGGAGAGCTCTTCGCTGCACTGCGCCGCTCGCAAGCGGCTTCGTTCTTCGCCTTCTGCCGTCCGGCGAGAGCTGAACTCCAGCGGTCAGTTGCAGCTCTGCCCAACAGCGTGTTCTCAGTTCTGCGGGCAAGCGCGCCCTCTTGCCTTGGCCCCGAGAGCAATGTCCCGAGCGAGCACTCGACTCAGTGCAATGCACCCGGAAGGACGCTCTCGCTCGTCTTTCGAGGAGCGATTCCTAACAGCAGAAGCAGCAGAGGCACAAACTGCACGACGAGAGGGGACAACGTAGAACACGTCTCTGTCCTGGCACATTTGCGTGTGCGATACTTCCCTCCGGCTCTTCGGGCCTTGCGAAGCTCTGTGTACTGCGAGCGCTGCTACTCGCAGCTGAGGAGGACCGTGGAGCTAGCGGCGAATTGGGAGAGCTCTTCGCTGCACTGCGCCGCTCGCAAGCGGCTTCGTTCTTCGCCTTCTGCCGTCCGGCGAGAGCTGAACTCCAGCGGTCAGTTGCAGCTCTGCCCAACAGCGTGTTCTCAGTTCCGCGGGCAAGCGCGCCCTCTTGCCTTGGCCCCGAGAGCAAAGTCCCGAGCGAGCACTCGACTCAGTGCAATGCACCCGGAAGGACGCTCTCGCTCGTCTTTCGAGGAGCGATTCCTAACAGCAGAAGCAGCAGAGGCACAAACTGCACGACGAGAGGGGACAACGTAGAACACGTCTCTGTCCTGGCACATTTGCGTGTGCGATACTTCCCTCCGGCTCTTCGGGCCTTGCGAAGCTCTGTGTACTGCGAGCGCTGCTACTCGCAGCTGAGGAGGACCGTGGAGCTAGCGGCGAATTGGGAGAGCTCTTCGCTGCACTGCGCCGCTCGCAAGCGGCTTCGTTCTTCGCCTTCTGCCGTCCGGCGAGAGCTGAACTCCAGCGGTCAGTTGCAGCTCTGCCCAACAGCGTGTTCTCAGTTCCGCGGGCAAGCGCGCCCTCTTGCCTTGGCCCCGAGAGCAAAGTCCCGAGCGAGCACTCGACTCAGTGCAATGCACCCGGAAGGACGCTCTCGCTCGTCTTTCGAGGAGCGATTCCTAACAGCAGAAGCAGCAGAGGCACAAACTGCACGACGAGAGGGGACAACGTAGAACACGTCTCTGTCCTGGCACATTTGCGTGTGCGATACTTCCCTCCGGCTCTTCGGGCCTTGCGAAGCTCTGTGTACTGCGAGCGCTGCTACTCGCAGCTGAGGAGGACCGTGGAGCTAGCGGCGAATTGGGAGAGCTCTTCGCTGCACTGCGCCGCTCGCAAGCGGCTTCGTTCTTCGCCTTCTGCCGTCCGGCGAGAGCTGAACTCCAGCGGTCAGTTGCAGCTCTGCCCAACAGCGTGTTCTCAGTTCCGCGGGCAAGCGCGCCCTCTTGCCTTGGCCCCGAGAGCAAAGTCCCGAGCGAGCACTCGACTCAGTGCAATGCACCCGGAAGGACGCTCTCGCTCGTCTTTCGAGGAGCGATTCCTAACAGCAGAAGCAGCAGAGGCACAAACTGCACGACGAGAGGGGACAACGTAGAACACGTCTCTGTCCTGGCACATTTGCGTGTGCGATACTTCCCTCCGGCTCTTCGGGCCTTGCGAAGCTCTGTGTACTGCGAGCGCTGCTACTCGCAGCTGAGGAGGGACCGTGGAGCTAGCGGCGAATTGGGAGAGCTCTTCGCTGCACTGCGCCGCTCGCAAGCGGCTTCGTTCTTCGCCTTCTGCCGTTCGGCGAGAGCTGAACTCCAGCGGTCAGTTGCAGCTCTGCCCAACAGCGTGTTCTCAGTTCCGCGGGCAAGCGCGCCCTCTTGCCTTGGCCCCGAGAGCAATGTCCCGAGCGAGCACTCGACTCAGTGCAATGCACCCGGAAGGACGCTCTCGCTCGTCTTTCGAGGAGCGATTCCTAACAGCAGAAGCAGCAGAGGCACAAACTGCACGACGAGAGGGGACAACGTAGAACACGTCTCTGTCCTGGCACATTTGCGTGTGCGATACTTCCCTCCGGCTCTTCGGGCCTTGCGAAGCTCTGTGTACTGCGAGCGCTGCTACTCGCAGCTGAGGAGGACCGTGGAGCTAGCGGCGAATTCGGAGAGCTCTTCGCTGCACTGCGCCGCTCGCAAGCGGCTTCGTTCTTCGCCTTCTGCCGTCCGGCGAGAGCTGAACCACTCCAGCGGTCAGTTGCAGCTCTGCCCAACAGCGTGTTCTCAGTTCCGCGGGCAAGCGCGCCCTCTTGCCTTGGCCCCGAGAGCAAAGTCCCGAGCGAGCACTCGACTCAGTGCAATGCACCCGGAAGGACGCTCTCGCTCGTCTTTCGAGGAGCGATTCCTAACAGCAGAAGCAGCAGAGGCACAAACTGCACGACGAGAGGGGACAACGTAGAACACGTCTCTGTCCTGGCACATTTGCGTGTGCGATACTTCCCTCCGGCTCTTCGGGCCTTGCGAAGCTCTGTGTACTGCGAGCGCTGCTACTCGCAGCTGAGGAGGACCGTGGAGCTAGCGGCGAATTCGGAGAGCTCTTCGCTGCACTGCGCCGCTCGCAAGCGGCTTCGTTCTTCGCCTTCTGCCGTCCGGCGAGAGCTGAACTCCAGCGGTCAGTTGCAGCTCTGCCCAACAGCGTGTTCTCAGTTCCGCGGGCAAGCGCGCCCTCTTGCCTTGGCCCCGAGAGCAAAGTCCCGAGCGAGCACTCGACTCAGTGCAATGCACCCGGAAGGACGCTCTCGCTCGTCTTTCGAGGAGCGATTCCTAACAGCAGAAGCAGCAGAGGCACAAACTGCACGACGAGAGGGGACAACGTAGAACACGTCTCTGTCCTGGCACATTTGCGTGTGCGAAACTTCCCTCCGGCTCTTCGGGCCTTGCGAAGCTCTGTGTACTGCGAGCGCTGCTACTCGCAGCTGAGGAGGACCGTGGAGCTAGCGGCGAATTCGGAGAGCTCTTCGCTGCACTGCGCCGCTCTCAAGCGGCTTCGTTCTTCGCCTTCTGCCGTCCGGCGAGAGCTGAACTCCAGCGGTCAGTTGCAGCTCTGCCCAACAGCGTGTTCTCAGTTCCGCGGGCAAGCGCGCCCTCTTGCCTTGGCCCCGAGAGCAAAGTCCCGAGCGAGCACTCGACTCAGTGCAATGCACCCGGAAGGACGCTCTCGCTCGTCTTTCGAGGAGCGATTCCTAACAGCAGAAGCAGCAGAGGCACAAACTGCACGACGAGAGGGGACAACGTAGAACACGTCTCTGTCCTGGCACATTTGCGTGTGCGATACTTCCCTCCGGCTCTTCGGGCCTTGCGAAGCTCTGTGTACTGCGAGCGCTGCTACTCGCAGCTGAGGAGGACCGTGGAGCTAGCGGCGAATTGGGAGAGCTCTTCGCTGCACTGCGCCGCTCGCAAGCGGCTTCGTTCTTCGCCTTCTGCCGTCCGGCGAGAGCTGAACTCCAGCGGTCAGTTGCAGCTCTGCCCAACAGCGTGTTCTCAGTTCCGCGGGCAAGCGCGCCCTCTTGCCTTGGCCCCGAGAGCAAAGTCCCGAGCGAGCACTCGACTCAGTGCAATGCACCCGGAAGGACGCTCTCGCTCGTCTTTCGAGGAGCGATTCCTAACAGCAGAAGCAGCAGAGGCACAAACTGCACGACGAGAGGGGACAACGTAGAACACGTCTCTGTCCTGGCACATTTGCGTGTGCGATACTTCCCTCCGGCTCTTCGGGCCTTGCGAAGCTCTGTGTACTGCGAGCGCTGCTACTCGCAGCTGAGGAGGACCGTGGAGCTAGCGGCGAATTGGGAGAGCTCTTCGCTGCACTGCGCCGCTCGCAAGCGGCTTCGTTCTTCGCCTTCTGCCGTCCGGCGAGAGCTGAAGTCCAGCGGTCAGTTGCAGCTCTGCCCAACAGCGTGTTCTCAGTTCCGCGGGCAAGCGCGCCCCTCTTGCCTTGGCCCCGAGAGCAAAGTCCCGAGCGAGCACTCGACTCAGTGCAATGCACCCGGAAGGACGCTCTCGCTCGTCTTTCGAGGAGCGATTCCTAACAGCAGAAGCAGCAGAGGCACAAACTGCACGACGAGAGGGGACAACGTAGAACACGTCTCTGTCCTGGCACATTTGCGTGTGCGATACTTCCCTCCGGCTCTTCGGGCCTTGCGAAGCTCTGTGTACTGCGAGCGCTGCTACTCGCAGCTGAGGAGGACCGTGGAGCTAGCGGCGAATTCGGAGAGCTCTTCGCTGCACTGCGCCGCTCGCAAGCGGCTTCGTTCTTCGCCTTCTGCCGTTCAGCGAGAGCTGAACTCCAGCGGTCAGTTGCAGCTCTGCCCAACAGCGTGTTCTCAGTTCCGCGGGCAAGAGCGCCCTCTTGCCTTGGCCCCGAGAGCAATGTCCCGAGCGAGCACTCGACTCAGTGCAATGCACCCGGAAGGACGCTCTCGCTCGTCTTTCGAGGAGCGATTCCTAACAGCAGAAGCAGCAGAGGCACAAACTGCACGACGAGAGGGGACAACGTAGAACACGTCTCTGTCCTGGCACATTTGCGTGTGCGAAACTTCCCTCCGGCTCTTCGGGCCTTGCGAAGCTCTGTGTACTGCGAGCGCTGCTACTCGCAGCTGAGGAGGACCGTGGAGCTAGCGGCGAATTCGGAGAGCTCTTCGCTGCACTGCGCCGCTCGCAAGCGGCTTCGTTCTTCGCCTTCTGCCGTTCGGCGAGAGCTGAACTCCAGCGGTCAGTTGCAGCTCTGCCCAACAGCGTGTTCTCAGTTCCGCGGGCAAGCGCGCCCTCTTGCCTTGGCCCCGAGAGCAATGTCCCGAGCGAGCACTCGACTCAGTGCAATGCACCCGGAAGGACGCTCTCGCTCGTCTTTCGAGGAGCGATTCCTAACAGCAGAAGCAGCAGAGGCACAAACTGCACGACGAGAGGGGACAACGTAGAACACGTCTCTGTCCTGGCACATTTGCGTGTGCGAAACTTCCCTCCGGCTCTTCGGGCCTTGCGAAGCTCTGTGTACTGCGAGCGCTGCTACTCGCAGCTGAGGAGGACCGTGGAGCTAGCGGCGAATTGGGAGAGCTCTTCGCTGCACTGCGCCGCTCGCAAGCGGCTTCGTTCTTCGCCTTCTGCCGTCCGGCGAGAGCTGAACTCCAGCGGTCAGTTGCAGCTCTGCCCAACAGCGTGTTCTCAGTTCCGCGGGCAAGCGCGCCCTCTTGCCTTGGCCCCGAGAGCAATGTCCCGAGCGAGCACTCGACTCAGTGCAATGCACCCGGAAGGACGCTCTCGCTCGTCTTTCGAGGAGCGATTCCTAACAGCAGAAGCAGCAGAGGCACAAACTGCACGACGAGAGGGGACAACGTAGAACACGTCTCTGTCCTGGCACATTTTCGTGTGCGAAACTTCCCTCCGGCTCTTCGGGCCTTGCGAAGCTCTGTGTACTGCGAGCGCTGCTACTCGCAGCTGAGGAGGACCGTGGAGCTAGCGGCGAATTGGGAGAGCTCTTCGCTGCACTGCGCCGCTCGCAAGCGGCTTCGTTCTTCGCCTTCTGCCGTCCGGCGAGAGCTGAACTCCAGCGGTCAGTTGCAGCTCTGCCCAACAGCGTGTTCTCAGTTCCGCGGGCAAGCGCGCCCTCTTGCCTTGGCCCCGAGAGCAAAGTCCCGAGCGAGCACTCGACTCAGTGCAATGCACCCGGAAGGACGCTCTCGCTCGTCTTTCGAGGAGCGATTCCTAACAGCAGAAGCAGCAGAGGCACAAACTGCACGACGAGAGGGGACAACGTAGAACACGTCTCTGTCCTGGCACATTTGCGTGTGCGATACTTCCCTCCGGCTCTTCGGGCCTTGCGAAGCTCTGTGTACTGCGAGCGCTGCTACTCGCAGCTGAGGAGGACCGTGGAGCTAGCGGCGAATTGGGAGAGCTCTTCGCTGCACTGCGCCGCTCGCAAGCGGCTTCGTTCTTCGCCTTCTGCCGTCCGGCGAGAGCTGAACTCCAGCGGTCAGTTGCAGCTCTGCCCAACAGCGTGTTCTCAGTTCCGCGGGCAAGCGCGCCCTCTTGCCTTGGCCCCGAGAGCAAAGTCCCGAGCGAGCACTCGACTCAGTGCAATGCACCCGGAAGGACGCTCTCGCTCGTCTTTCGAGGAGCGATTCCTAACAGCAGAAGCAGCAGAGGCACAAACTGCACGACGAGAGGGGACAACGTAGAACACGTCTCTGTCCTGGCACATTTGCGTGTGCGATACTTCCCTCCGGCTCTTCGGGCCTTGCGAAGCTCTGTGTACTGCGAGCGCTGCTACTCGCAGCTGAGGAGGACCGTGGAGCTAGCGGCGAATTGGGAGAGCTCTTCGCTGCACTGCGCCGCTCGCAAGCGGCTTCGTTCTTCGCCTTCTGCCGTCCGGCGAGAGCTGAACTCCAGCGGTCAGTTGCAGCTCTGCCCAACAGCGTGTTCTCAGTTCTGCGGGCAAGCGCGCCCTCTTGCCTTGGCCCCGAGAGCAATGTCCCGAGCGAGCACTCGACTCAGTGCAATGCACCCGGAAGGACGCTCTCGCTCGTCTTTCGAGGAGCGATTCCTAACAGCAGAAGCAGCAGAGGCACAAACTGCACGACGAGAGGGGACAACGTAGAACACGTCTCTGTCCTGGCACATTTGCGTGTGCGATACTTCCCTCCGGCTCTTCGGCCTTGCGAAGCTCTGTGTACTGCGAGCGCTGCTACTCGCAGCTGAGGAGGACCGTGGAGCTAGCGGCGAATTGGGAGAGCTCTTCGCTGCACTGCGCCGCTCGCAAGCGGCTTCGTTCTTCGCCTTCTGCCGTCCGGCGAGAGCTGAACTCCAGCGGTCAGTTGCAGCTCTGCCCAACAGCGTGTTCTCAGTTCTGCGGGCAAGCGCGCCCTCTTGCCTTGGCCCCGAGAGCAATGTCCCGAGCGAGCACTCGACTCAGTGCAATGCACCCGGAAGGACGCTCTCGCTCGTCTTTCGAGGAGCGATTCCTAACAGCAGAAGCAGCAGAGGCACAAACTGCACGACGAGAGGGGACAACGTAGAACACGTCTCTGTCCTGGCACATTTGCGTGTGCGATACTTCCCTCCGGCTCTTCGGGCCTTGCGAAGCTCTGTGTACTGCGAGCGCTGCTACTCGCAGCTGAGGAGGACCGTGGAGCTAGCGGCGAATTGGGAGAGCTCTTCGCTGCACTGCGCCGCTCGCAAGCGGCTTCGTTCTTCGCCTTCTGCCGTCCGGCGAGAGCTGAACTCCAGCGGTCAGTTGCAGCTCTGCCCAACAGCGTGTTCTCAGTTCCGCGGGCAAGCGCGCCCTCTTGCCTTGGCCCCGAGAGCAATGTCCCGAGCGAGCACTCGACTCAGTGCAATGCACCCGGAAGGACGCTCTCGCTCGTCTTTCGAGGAGCGATTCCTAACAGCAGAAGCAGCAGAGGCACAAACTGCACGACGAGAGGGGACAACGTAGAACACGTCTCTGTCCTGGCACATTTGCGTGTGCGATACTTCCCTCCGGCTCTTCGAGCCTTGCGAAGCTCTGTGTACTGCGAGCGCTGCTACTCGCAGCTGAGGAGGACCGTGGAGCTAGCGGCGAATTCGGAGAGCTCTTCGCTGCACTGCGCCGCTCGCAAGCGGCTTCGTTCTTCGCCTTCTGCCGTCCGGCGAGAGCTGAACTCCAGCGGTCAGTTGCAGCTCTGCCCAACAGCGTGTTCTCAGTTCCGCGGGCAAGCGCGCCCTCTTGCCTTGGCCCCGAGAGCAAAGTCCCGAGCGAGCACTCGACTCAGTGCAATGCACCCGGAAGGACGCTCTCGCTCGTCTTTCGAGGAGCGATTCCTAACAGCAGAAGCAGCAGAGGCACAAACTGCACGACGAGAGGGGACAACGTAGAACACGTCTCTA
>NW_028276824.1:0-50884 GCF_052056855.1 Sturnus vulgaris
TCCTAACCCTAGCCCAAATAACCCTAACCCTAACCCTGACCCTAAACCTAACCCTAAACCAAATAACCCTAACCCTAACCCTAAACCAAGTAGCCCTAACACTAACCATAAGCCTAACCTTTACCAAAATAACCCTAACCATTACCCAAACCCAACTAAACATAACCCTAACCCTAACCCTAACCCTAACCCTAACCCTAACCCTAACCCTAGCCCAAATAACCCTAACCCTATCCCTAACCCTGACCCTAAACCTAACCCTAAACCAAATAACCCTAACCCTAACCCTAAACCAACTAGCCCTAACACTAACCATAAGCCTAACCTTTACCAAAATAACCCTAACCATAACCCAAACCCAACTAACCATAACCCTAACCCTAACCCTAACCCTAACCCTAACCCTAACCCTAACCCTAACCCTAGCCCAAATAACCCTAACCCTAACCCTAACCCTGACCCTAAACCTAACCCTAAACCAAATAACCCTAACCCTAACCCTAAACCAACTAGCCCTAACACTAACCATAAGCCTAACCTTTACCAAAATAACCCTAACCATAACCCAAACCCAACTAACCATAACCCTAACCCTAACCCTAACCCTAACCCTAACCCTAACCCTAGCCCAAATAACCCTAACCCTAACCCTAACCCTGACCCTAAACCTAAACCTAAACCAAATAACCCTAACCCTAACCCTAAACCAACTAGCCCTAACACTAACCATAAGCCTAACCTTTACCAAAATAACCCTATCCATAACCCAAACCCAACTAACCCTAACCCTAACCCTAACCCTAACCCTAACCCTAGCCCAAATAACCCTAACCCTAACCCTAACCCTGACCCTAAACCTAAACCTAAACCAAATAACCCTAACCCTAACCCTAAACCAACTAGCCCTAACACTAACCATAAGCCTAACCTTTACCAAAATAACCCTAACCATAACCCTAACCCAACTAACCCTAACCCTAACCCTAACCCTAACCCTAACCCTAACCCTAACCCTAACCCTAGCCCAAATAACCCTAACCCTAACCCTAACCCTGACCCTAAACCTAAACCTAAACCAAATAACCCTAACCCTACCCTAAACCAACTAGCCCTAACACTAACCATAAGCCTAACCTTTACCAAAATAACCCTAACCATAACCCAAACCCAACTAACCATAACCCTAACCCTAACCCTAACCCTAACCCTAACCCTAGCCCAAATAACCCTAACCCTAACCCTAACCCTGACCCTAAACCTAACCCTAAACCAAATAACCCCTAACCCTAACCCTAAACCAACTAGCCCTAACACTAACCATAAGCCTAACCTTTACCAAAATAACCCTAACCATAACCCTAACCCAACTAACCATAACCCTAACCCTAACCCTAACCATAACCCTAACCCTAGCCCAAATAACCCTAACCCTAACCCTAACCCTGACCCTAAACCTAAACCTAAACCAAATAACCCAATCCCTAACCCTAAACCAACTAGCCCTAACACTAACCATAAGCCTAACCTTTACCAAAATAACCCTAACCATAACCCAAACCCAACTAAGCCTAACCCTAACCCTAACCCTAACCCTAACCCTAACCCTAACCCTAACCCTAACCCTAACCTACCCAAATAACCCTAACCCTAACCCTAACCCTGACCCTAAACCTAACCCTAAACCAAATAACCCTAACCCTAACCCTAAACCAACTAGCCCTAACACTAACCCTAAGCCTAACCTTTACCAAAATAACCCTAACTATAACCCTAACCCAACTAACCCTAACCCTAACCCTAACCCTAACCCTAACCCTAGCCCAAATAACCCTAACCCTAACCCTAACCCTGACCCTAAACCTAACCCTAAACCAAATAACCCTAACCCTAACCCTAAACCAACTAGCCCTAACACTAACCATAAGCCTAACCTTTACCAAAATAACCCTAACCATAACCCAAACCCAACTAACCATAACCATAACCCTAACCCTAACCCTAACCCTAACCCTAGCCCAAATAACCCTAACCCTAACCCTAACCCTGACCCTAAACCTAACCCTAAACCAAATAACCCTAACCCTAACCCTAAACCAACTAGCCCTAACACTAACCATAAGCCTAACCTTTACCAAAATAACCCTAACTATAACCCTAACCCAACTAACCCTAACCCTAACCCTAACCCTAACCCTAACCCTAGCCCAAATAACCCTAACCCTAACCCTAACCCTGACCCTAAACCTAACCCTATACCAAATAACCCTAACCCTAACCCTAAACCAACTAGCCCTAACACTAACCATAAGCCTAACCTTTACCAAAATAACACTAACCATAACCCAAACCCAACTAAACATAACCCTAACCCTAACCCTAACCCTAACCCTAACCCTAGCCCAAATAACCCTAACCCTAACCCTAACCCTGACCCTAAACCTAACCCTAAACCAAATAACCCTAACCCTAACCCTAAACCAACTAGCCCTAACACTAACCATAAGCCTAACCTTTACCAAAATAACCCTAACCATAACCCAAACCCAACTAACCATAACCCTAACCCTAACCCTAACCCTAAACCCTAACCCTAACCCTAACCCTAACCCTAGCCCAAATAACCCTAACCCTAACCCTAACCCTGACCCTAAACCTAAACCTAAACCAAATAACCCTAACCCTAACCCTAAACCAACTAGCCCTAACACTAACCATAAGCCTAACCTTTACCAAAATAACCCTAACCCTAACCCTAACCCTAACCCTAACCCTAGCCCAAATAACCCTAACCCTAACCCTAACACTAACCCTAGCCCAAATAACCCTAACCCTAACCCTAACCCTGACCCTAAACCTAAACCTAAACCAAATAACCCTAACCCTAACCCTAAACCAACTAGCCCTAACACTAACCATAAGCCTAACCTTTACCAAAATAACCCTAACCATTACCCAAACCCAACTAACCATAACCCTAACCCTAACCTTAACCCTAACCCTAACCCTAACCCTAACCTTAACCCTAACCCTAACCCCTAACCCTAACCCTAGCCCAAATAACCCTAAACCCTAACCCTAACCCTGACCCTAACCCGAACCCTAGCCCAAATAACCCTAACCCTAACCCTAACCCTGACCCTAAACCTAACCCTAAACCAAATAACCCTAACCCTAACCCTAAACCAACTAGCCCTAACACTAACCATAAGCCTAACCTTTACCAAAATAACCCTAACCATAACCCTAACCCAACTAACCATAACCCTAACCCTAACCCTAACCCTAACCCTAACCCTAGCCCAAATAACCCTAACCCTAACCCTAACCCTGACCCTAAACCTAAACCTAAACCAAATAACCCTAACCCTAACCCTAAACCAACTAGCCCTAACACTAACCATAAGCCTAACCTTTACCAAAATAACCCTAACCATAACCCAAACCCAACTAACCCTAACCCTAACCCTAACCCTAACCCTAACCCTAACCTTAACCCTAACCCTACCCCAAATAACCCTAACCATAACCCTAACCCTGACCCTAAACCTAACCCTAAACCAAATAACCCTAACCCTAACCCTAAACCAACTAGCCCTAACACTAACCCTAAGCCTAACCTTTACCAAAATAACCCTAACTATAACCCTAACCCAACTAACCCTAACCCTAACCCTAACCCTAACCCTAACCCCCTAGCCCAAATAACCCTAACCCTAACCCTAACCCTGACCCTAAACCTAACCCTAAACCAAATAACCCTAACCCTAACCCTAAACCAACTAGCCCTAACACTAACCATAAGCCTAACCTTTACCAAAATAACCCTAACCATAACCCAAACCCAACTAACCCTAACCCTAACCCTAACCCTAACCCTAACCCTAACCCTAACCCTAACCCTAACCCTAGCCCAAATAACCCTAACCCTAACCCTAACCCTGACCCTAAACCTAACCCTAAACCAAATAACCCTAACCCTAACCCTAAACCAACTAGCCCTAACACTAACCATAAGCCTAACCTTTACCAAAATAACCCTAACTATAACCCTAACCCAACTAACCCTAACCCTAACCCTAACCCTAACCCTAGCCCAAATAACCCTAACCCTAACCCTAACCCTGACCCTAAACCTAACCCTAAACCAAATAACCCTAACCCTAACCCTAAACCAACTAGCCCTAACACTAACCATAAGCCTAACCTTTACCAAAATAACCCTAACCATAACCCAAACCCAACTAACCATAACCATAACCCTAACCCTAACCCTAACCCTAACCCTAGCCCAAATAACCCTAACCCTAACCCTAACCCTGACCCTAAACCTAACCCTAAACCAAATAACCCTAACCCTAACCCTAAACCAACTAGCCCTAACACTAACCATAAGCCTAACCTTTACCAAAATAACCCTAACCATAACCCTAACCCAACTAACCCTAACCCTAACCCTAACCCTAACCCTAACCCTAACCCTAGCCCAAATAACCCTAACCCTAACCCTAACCCTGACCCTAAACCTAAACCTAAACCAAATAACCCTAACCCTAACCCTAAACCAACTAGCCCTAACACTAACCATAACCCTAACCTTTACCAAAATAACCCTAACCCTTACCCAAACCCAACTAACCATAACCCTGACCCTAAACCTAACCCTAAACCAAATAACCCTAACCCTAGCCCAAATAACCCTAACCCTAACCCTAACCCTGACCCTAAACCTAACCCTAAACCAAATAACCCTAACCCTAACCCTAAACCAACTAGCCCTAACACTAACCATAAGCCTAACCTTTACCAAAATAACCCTAACCATAACCCAAACCCAACTAACCATAACCCTAACCCTAACCCTAACCCTAACCCTAAACCCTAACCCCTAAACCAAATAACCCTAACCCTAACCCTAAACCAACTAGCCCTAACACTAACCATAAGCCTAACCTTTACCAAAATAACCCTAACCATAACCCAAACCCAACTAACCATAACCCTAACCCTAACCCTAACCCTAACCCTAACCCTAACCCTAACCCTAACCCTAACCCTAACCCTAACCCTAACCCTAACCCTAACCCTAGCCTAAATAACCCTAACCCTAACCCTAACCCTGACCCTAAACCTAAACCTAAACCAAATAACCCTAACCCTAACCCTAAACCAACTAGCCCTAACACTAACCATAAGCCTAACCTTTACCAAAATAACCCTAACCATAACCCAACCCAACTAACCCTAACCCTAACCCTAACCCTAACCCTAACCCTAACCCTAACCCTAGCCCAAATAACCCTAACCCTAACCCTATCCCTGACCCTAAACCTAACCCTAAACCAAATAACCCTAACCCTAACCCTAAACCAACTAACCCTAACACTAACCATAAGCCTAACCTTTACCAAAATAACCCTAACCATAACCCAAACCCAACTAACCATAACCCTAACCCTAACCCTAACCCTAACCCGAACCCTAGCCCAAATAACCCTAACCCTAACCCTAACCCTGACCCTAACCCTAACCCTAAACCAAATAACCCTAACCCTAACCCTAAACCAACTAGCCCTAACACTAACCATAAGCCTAACCTTTACCAAAATAACCCTAACCATAACCCTAACCCAACTAACCATAACCCTAACCCTAACCCTAACCCTAACCCTAACCCTAACCCTAACCCTAGCCCAAATAACCCTAACCCTAACCCTAACCCTGACCCTAAACCTAAACCTAAACCAAATAACCCTAACCCTAACCCTAAACCAACTAGCCCTAACACTAACCATAAGCCTAACCTTTACCAAAATAACCCTAACCATTACCCAAACCCAACTAACCATAACCCTAACCCTAACCCTAACCCTAACCCTAACCCTAGCCCAAATAACCCTAACCCTAACCCTAACCCTGACCCTAAACCTAACCCTAAACCAAATAACCCTAACCCTAACCCTAAACCAACTAGCCCTAACACTAACCATAAGCCTAACCTTTACCAAAATAACCCTAACCATAACCCAAACCCAACTAACCATAACCCTAACCCTAACCCTAACCCTAACCCTAACCCTAACCCTAACCCTAACCCTAACCCTAACCCTAACCCTAACCCTAAACCAAATAACCCTAACCCTAACCCTAACCCGGACCCTAAACCTAAACCTAAACCAAATAACCCTAACCCTAACCCTAAACCAACTAGCCCTAACACTAACCATAAGCCTAACCTTTACCAAAATAACCCTAACCATAACCCAAACCCAACTAACCCTAACCCTAACCCTAACCCTAACCCTAACCCTAACCCTAACCCTAGCCCAAATAACCCTAACCCTAACCCTATCCCTGACCCTAAACCTAACCCTAAACCAAATAACCCTAACCCTAACCCTAAACCAACTAACCCTAACACTAACCATAAGCCTAACCTTTACCAAAATAACCCTAACCATAACCCAAACCCAACTAACCATAACCCTAACCCTAACCCTAACCCTAACCCGAACCCTAGCCCAAATAACCCTAACCCTAACCCTAACCCTGACCCTAACCCTAACCCTAAACCAAATAACCCTAACCCTAACCCTAAACCAACTAGCCCTAACACTAACCATAAGCCTAACCTTTACCAAAATAACCCTAACCATAACCCTAACCCAACTAACCATAACCCTAACCCTAACCCTAACCCTAACCCTAACCCTAACCCTAGCCCAAATAACCCTAACCCTAACCCTAACCCTGACCCTAAACCTAAACCTAAACCAAATAACCCTAACCCTAACCCTAAACCAACTAGCCCTAACACTAACCATAAGCCTAACCTTTACCAAAATAACCCTAACCATTACCCAAACCCAACTAACCATAACCCTAACCCTAACCCTAACCCTAACCCTAACCCTAGCCCAAATAACCCTAACCCTAACCCTAACCCTGACCCTAAACCTAACCCTAAACCAAATAACCCTAACCCTAACCCTAAACCAACTAGCCCTAACACTAACCATAAGCCTAACCTTTACCAAAATAACCCTAACCATAACCCAAACCCAACTAACCATAACCCTAACCCTAACCCTAACCCTAACCCTAACCCTAACCCTAACCCTAACCCTAACCCTAACCCTAACCCTAACCCTAAACCAAATAACCCTAACCCTAACCCTAACCCGGACCCTAAACCTAAACCTAAACCAAATAACCCTAACCCTAACCCTAAACCAACTAGCCCTAACACTAACCATAAGCCTAACCTTTACCAAAATAACACTAACCATAACCCTAACCCAACTAACCCTAACCCTAACCCTAACCCTAACCCTAACCCTAACCCTAACCCTAACCCTAACCCTAGCCCAAATAACCCTAACCCTAACCCTAACCCTGACCCTAAACCTAAACCTAAACCAAATAACCCTAACCCTAACCCTAAACCAACTAGCCCTAACACTAACCATAAGCCTAACCTTTACCAAAATAACCCTAACCATAACCCAAACCCAACTAACCATAACCCTAACCCTAACCCTAACCCTAACCCTAACCCTAACCTTAACCCTAACCCTAACCCTAACCCTAACCCTAGCCCAAATAACCCTAAACCCTAACCCTAACCCTGACCCTAAACCTAACCCTAAACCAACTAGCCCTAACACTAACCATAAGCCTAACCTTTACCAAAATAACCCTAACCATAACCCAAACCCAACTAACCCTAACCCTAACGCTAACCCTAACCCTAGCCCAAATAACCCTAACCCTAACCCTAACCCTGACCCTAAACCTAACCCTAAACCAAATAACCCTAACCCTAACCCTAAACCAACTAGCCCTAACACTAACCATAAGCCTAACCTTTACCAAAATAACCCTAACCATAACCCTAACCCAACTAACCATAACCCTAACCCTAACCCTAACCCTAACCCTAACCCTAGCCCAAATAACCCTAACCCTAACCCTAACCCTGACCCTAAACCTAAACCTAAACCAAATAACCCAATCCCTAACCCTAAACCAACTAGCCCTAACACTAACCATAAGCCTAACCTTTACCAAAATAACCCTAACCATAACCCAAACCCAACTAAGCCTAACCCTAACCCTAACCCTAACCCTAACCCTAACCCTAACCCTAACCCTAACCCTAACCCTACCCCAAATAACCCTAACCCTAACCCTAACCCTGACCCTAAACCTAACCCTAAACCAAATAACCCTAACCCTAACCCTAAACCAACTAGCCCTAACACTAACCATAAGCCTAACCTTTACCAAAATAACCCTAACCATAACCCAAACCCAACTAACCATAACCCTAACCCTAACCCTAACCCTAACCCTCACCCTAGCCCAAATAACCCTAACCCTAACCCTAACCCTGACCCTAAACCTAACCCTAAACCAAATAACCCTAACCCTAACCCTAAACCAACTAGCCCTAACACTAACCATAAGCCTAACCTTTACCAAAATAACCCTAACCATGACCCTAACCCAACTAACCATAACCCTAACCCTAACCCTAACCCTAACCCTAACCCTAGCCCAAATAACCCTAACCCTAACCCTAACCCTGACCCTAAACCTAAACCTAAACCAAATAACCCTAACCCTAACCCTAAACCAACTAGCCCTAACACTAACCATAAGCCTAACCTTTACCAAAATAACCCTAACCATAACCCAAACCCAACTAACCCTAACCCTAACCCTAACCCTAACCCTAACCCTAACCCTAACCCTACCCCAAATAACCCTAACCCTAACCCTAACCCTGACCCTAAACCTAACCCTAAACCAAATAACCCTAACCCTAACCCTAAACCAACTAGCCCTAACACTAACCCTAAGCCTAACCTTTACCAAAATAACCCTAACTATAACCCTAACCCAACTAACCCTAACCCTAACCCTAACCCTAACCCTAACCCTAGCCCAAATAACCCTAACCCTAACCCTAACCCTGACCCTAAACCTAACCCTAAACCAAATAACCCTAACCCTAACCCTAAACCAACTAGCCCTAACACTAACCATAAGCCTAACCTTTACCAAAATAACCCTAACCATAACCCAAACCCAACTAACCATAACCATAACCCTAACCCTAACCCTAACCCTAACCCTAACCCTAACCCTAGCCCAAATAACCCTAACCCTAACCCTAACCCTGACCCTAAACCTAACCCTAAACCAAATAACCCTAACCCTAACCCTAAACCAACTAGCCCTAACACTAACCATAAGCCTAACCTTTACCAAAATAACCCTAACCATAACCCTAACCCAACTAACCCTAACCCTAACCCTAACCCTAACCCTAACCCTAGCCCAAATAACCCTAACCCTAACCCTAACCCTGACCCTAAACCTAACCCTAAACCAAATAACCCTAACCCTAACCCTAAACCAACTAGCCCTAACACTAACCATAAGCCTAACCTTTACCAAAATAATCCTAACCATAACCCAAACCAAACTAACCATAACCATAACCCTAACCCTAACCCTAACCCTCACCCTACCCAAATAACCCTAACCCTAACCCTAACCCTGACCCTAAACCTAACCCTAAACCAAATAACCCTAACCCTAACCCTAAACCAACTAGCCCTAACACTAACCATAAGCCTAACCTTTACCAAAATAACCCTAACCATAACCCTAACCCAACTAACCCTAACCCTAACCCTAACCCTAACCCTAACCCTAACCCTAGCCCAAATAACCCTAACCCTAACCCTGACCCTAAACCTAACCCTAAACCAAATAACCCTAACCCTAACCCTAAACCAACTAGCCCTAACACTAACCATAAGCCTAACCTTTACCAAAATAACCCTAACCATTACCCAAACCCAACTAAACATAACCCTAACCCTAACCCTAACCCTAACCCTAACCCTAACCCTAACCCTAGCCCAAATAACCCTAACCCTATCCCTAACCCTGACCCTAAACCTAACCCTAAACCAAATAACCCTAACCCTAACCCTAAACCAACTAGCCCTAACACTAACCATAAGCCTAACCTTTACCAAAATAACCCTAACCATAACCCAAACCCAACTAACCATAACCCTAACCCTAACCCTAACCCTAACCCTAACCCTAACCCTAGCCCAAATAACCCTAACCCTAACCCTAACCCTGACCCTAAACCTAACCCTAAACCAAATAACCCTAACCCTAACCCTAAACCAACTAGCCCTAACACTAACCATAAGCCTAACCTTTACCAAAATAACCCTAACCATAACCCAAACCCAACTAACCATAACCCTAACCCTAACCCTAACCCTAACCCTAACCCTAACCCTAGCCCAAATAACCCTAACCCTAACCCTAACCCTGACCCTAAACCTAAACCTAAACCAAATAACCCTAACCCTAACCCTAAACCAACTAGCCCTAACACTAACCATAAGCCTAACCTTTACCAAAATAACCCTATCCATAACCCAAACCCAACTAACCCTAACCCTAACCCTAACCCTAACCCTAACCCTAGCCCAAATAACCCTAACCCTAACCCTAACCCTGACCCTAAACCTAAACCTAAACCAAATAACCCTAACCCTAACCCTAAACCAACTAGCCCTAACACTAACCATAAGCCTAACCTTTACCAAAATAACCCTAACCATAACCCTAACCCAACTAACCCTAACCCTAACCCTAACCCTAACCCTAACCCTAACCCTAACCCTAACCCTAGCCCAAATAACCCTAACCCTAACCCTAACCCTGACCCTAAACCTAACCCTAAACCAAATAACCCTAACCCTAACCCTAAACCAACTAGCCCTAACACTAACCATAAGCCTAACCTTTACCAAAATAACCCTAACCATAACCCTAACCCAACTAACCCTAACCCTAACCCTAACCCTAACCCTAACCCTAGCCCAAATAACCCTAACCCTAACCCTAACCCTGACCCTAAACCTAACCCTAAACCAAATAACCCTAACCCTAACCCTAAACCAACTAGCCCTAACACTAACCATAAGCCTAACCTTTACCAAAATAATCCTAACCATAACCCAAACCAAACTAACCATAACCATAACCCTAACCCTAACCCTAACCCTCACCCTACCCAAATAACCCTAACCCTAACCCTAACCCTGACCCTAAACCTAACCCTAAACCAAATAACCCTAACCCTAACCCTAAACCAACTAGCCCTAACACTAACCATAAGCCTAACCTTTACCAAAATAACCCTAACCATAACCCTAACCCAACTAACCCTAACCCTAACCCTAACCCTAACCCTAACCCTAGCCCAAATAACCCTAACCCTAACCCTGACCCTAAACCTAACCCTAAACCAAATAACCCTAACCCTAACCCTAAACCAACTAGCCCTAACACTAACCATAAGCCTAACCTTTACCAAAATAACCCTAACCATTACCCAAACCCAACTAAACATAACCCTAACCCTAACCCTAACCCTAACCCTAACCCTAACCCTAACCCTAGCCCAAATAACCCTAACCCTATCCCTAACCCTGACCCTAAACCTAACCCTAAACCAAATAACCCTAACCCTAACCCTAAACCAACTAGCCCTAACACTAACCATAAGCCTAACCTTTACCAAAATAACCCTAACCATAACCCAAACCCAACTAACCATAACCCTAACCCTAACCCTAACCCTAACCCTAACCCTAACCCTAGCCCAAATAACCCTAACCCTAACCCTAACCCTGACCCTAAACCTAACCCTAAACCAAATAACCCTAACCCTAACCCTAAACCAACTAGCCCTAACACTAACCATAAGCCTAACCTTTACCAAAATAACCCTAACCATAACCCAAACCCAACTAACCATAACCCTAACCCTAACCCTAACCCTAACCCTAACCCTAACCCTAGCCCAAATAACCCTAACCCTAACCCTAACCCTGACCCTAAACCTAAACCTAAACCAAATAACCCTAACCCTAACCCTAAACCAACTAGCCCTAACACTAACCATAAGCCTAACCTTTACCAAAATAACCCTATCCATAACCCAAACCCAACTAACCCTAACCCTAACCCTAACCCTAACCCTAACCCTAGCCCAAATAACCCTAACCCTAACCCTAACCCTGACCCTAAACCTAAACCTAAACCAAATAACCCTAACCCTAACCCTAAACCAACTAGCCCTAACACTAACCATAAGCCTAACCTTTACCAAAATAACCCTAACCATAACCCTAACCCAACTAACCCTAACCCTAACCCTAACCCTAACCCTAACCCTAACCCTAACCCTAACCCTAGCCCAAATAACCCTAACCCTAACCCTAACCCTGACCCTAAACCTAACCCTAAACCAAATAACCCTAACCCTAACCCTAAACCAACTAGCCCTAACACTAACCATAAGCCTAACCTTTACCAAAATAACCCTAACTATAACCCTAACCCAACTAACCCTAACCCTAACCCTAACCCTAACCCTAACCCTAACCCTAGCCCAAATAACCCTAACCCTAACCCTAACCCTGACCCTAAACCTAACCCTAAACCAAATAACCCTAACCCTAACCCTAAACCAACTAGCCCTAACACTAACCATAAGCCTAACCTTTACCAAAATAACCCTAACCATAACCCAAACCAAACTAACCATAACCATAACCCTAACCCTAACCCTAACCCTCACCCTACCCAAATAACCCTAACCCTAACCCTAACCCTGACCCTAAACCTAACCCTAAACCAAATAACCCTAACCCTAACCCTAAACCAACTAGCCCTAACACTAACCATAAGCCTAACCTTTACCAAAATAACCCTAACCATAACCCTAACCCAACTAACCCTAACCCTAACCCTAACCCTAACCCTAACCCTAGCCCAAATAACCCTAACCCTAACCCTAACCCTGACCCTAAACCTAACCCTAAACCAAATAACCCTAACCCTAACCCTAAACCAACTAGCCCTAACACTAACCATAAGCCTAACCTTTACCAAAATAACCCTAACCATTACCCAAACCCAACTAAACATAACCCTAACCCTAACCCTAACCCTAACCCTAACCCTAACCCTAACCCTAACCCTAGCCCAAATAACCCTAACCCTATCCCTAACCCTGACCCTAAACCTAACCCTAAACCAAATAACCCTAACCCTAACCCTAAACCAACTAGCCCTAACACTAACCATAAGCCTAACCTTTACCAAAATAACCCTAACCATAACCCAAACCCAACTAACCATAACCCTAACCCTAACCCTAACCCTAACCCTAACCCTAACCCTAACCCTAGCCCAAATAACCCTAACCCTAACCCTAACCCTGACCCTAAACCTAACCCTAAACCAAATAACCCTAACCCTAACCCTAAACCAACTAGCCCTAACACTAACCATAAGCCTAACCTTTACCAAAATAACCCTAACCATAACCCAAACCCAACTAACCATAACCCTAACCCTAACCCTAACCCTAACCCTAACCCTAACCCTAACCCTAGCCCAAATAACCCTAACCCTAACCCTAACCCTGACCCTAAACCTAAACCTAAACCAAATAACCCTAACCCTAACCCTAAACCAACTAGCCCTAACACTAACCATAAGCCTAACCTTTACCAAAATAACCCTATCCATAACCCAAACCCAACTAACCCTAACCCTAACCCTAACCCTAACCCTAACCCTAGCCCAAATAACCCTAACCCTAACCCTAACCCTGACCCTAAACCTAAACCTAAACCAAATAACCCTAACCCTAACCCTAAACCAACTAGCCCTAACACTAACCATAAGCCTAACCTTTACCAAAATAACCCTAACCATAACCCTAACCCAACTAACCCTAACCCTAACCCTAACCCTAACCCTAACCCTAACCCTAACCCTAACCCTAGCCCAAATAACCCTAACCCTAACCCTAACCCTGACCCTAAACCTAAACCTAAACCAAATAACCCTAACCCTAACCCTAAACCAACTAGCCCTAACACTAACCATAAGCCTAACCTTTACCAAAATAACCCTAACCATAACCCAAACCCAACTAACCATAACCCTAACCCTAACCCTAACCCTAACCCTAGCCCAAATAACCCTAACCCTAACCCTGACCCTAAACCTAACCCTAAACCAAATAACCCTAACCCTAACCCTAAACCAACTAGCCCTAACACTAACCATAAGCCTAACCTTTACCAAAATAACCCTAACCATAACCCAAACCCAACTAACCATAACCCTAACCCTAACCCTAACCCTAACCCTAACCCTAGCCCAAATAACCCTAACCCTAACCCTAACCCTGACCCTAAACCTAACCCTAAACCAAATAACCCTAACCCTAACCCTAAACCAACTAGCCCTAACACTAACCATAAGCCTAACCTTTACCAAAATAACCCTAACCATAACCCAAACCCAACTAACCATAACCCTAACCCTAACCCTAACCCTAACCCTAACCCTAACCCTAACCTTAACCCTAACCCTAACCCTAACCCTAACCCTAGCCCAAATAACCCTAAACCCTAACCCTAACCCTGACCCTAAACCTAACCCTAAACCAACTAGCCCTAACACTAACCATAAGCCTAACCTTTACCAAAATAACCCTAACCATAACCCAAACCCAACTAACCCTAACCCTAACGCTAACCCTAACCCTAGCCCAAATAACCCTAACCCTAACCCTAACCCTGACCCTAAACCTAACCCTAAACCAAATAACCCTAACCCTAAACCAACTAGCCCTAACACTAACCATAAGCCTAACCTTTACCAAAATAACCCTAACCATAACCCTAACCCAACTAACCATAACCCTAACCCTAACCCTAACCCTAACCCTAACCCTAGCCCAAATAACCCTAACCCTAACCCTAACCCTGACCCTAAACCTAAACCTAAACCAAATAACCCAATCCCTAACCCTAAACCAACTAGCCCTAACACTAACCATAAGCCTAACCTTTACCAAAATAACCCTAACCATAACCCAAACCCAACTAAGCCTAACCCTAACCCTAACCCTAACCCTAACCCTAACCCTAACCCTAACCCTAACCCTACCCCAAATAACCCTAACCCTAACCCTAACCCTGACCCTAAACCTAACCCTAAACCAAATAACCCTAACCCTAACCCTAAACCAACTAGCCCTAACACTAACCATAAGCCTAACCTTTACCAAAATAACCCTAACCATAACCCAAACCCAACTAACCATAACCCTAACCCTAACCCTAACCCTAACCCTCACCCTAGCCCAAATAACCCTAACCCTAACCCTAACCCTGACCCTAAACCTAACCCTAAACCAAATAACCCTAACCCTAACCCTAAACCAACTAGCCCTAACACTAACCATAAGCCTAACCTTTACCAAAATAACCCTAACCATGACCCTAACCCAAATAACCATAACCCTAACCCTAACCCTAACCCTAACCCTAACCCTAGCCCAAATAACCCTAACCCTAACCCTAACCCTGACCCTAAACCTAAACCTAAACCAAATAACCCTAACCCTAACCCTAAACCAACTAGCCCTAACACTAACCATAAGCCTAACCTTTACCAAAATAACCCTAACCATAACCCAAACCCAACTAACCCTAACCCTAACCCTAACCCTAACCCTAACCCTAACCCTAACCCTACCCCAAATAACCCTAACCCTAACCCTAACCCTGACCCTAAACCTAACCCTAAACCAAATAACCCTAACCCTAACCCTAAACCAACTAGCCCTAACACTAACCCTAAGCCTAACCTTTACCAAAATAACCCTAACTATAACCCTAACCCAACTAACCCTAACCCTAACCCTAACCCTAACCCTAACCCTAGCCCAAATAACCCTAACCCTAACCCTAACCCTGACCCTAAACCTAACCCTAAACCAAATAACCCTAACCCTAACCCTAAACCAACTAGCCCTAACACTAACCATAAGCCTAACCTTTACCAAAATAACCCTAACCATAACCCAAACCCAACTAACCATAACCATAACCCTAACCCTAACCCTAACCCTAACCCTAACCCTAACCCTAACCCTAGCCCAAATAACCCTAACCCTAACCCTAACCCTGACCCTAAACCTAACCCTAAACCAAATAACCCTAACCCTAACCCTAAACCAACTAGCCCTAACACTAACCATAAGCCTAACCTTTACCAAAATAACCCTAACCATAACCCTAACCCAACTAACCCTAACCCTAACCCTAACCCTAACCCTAACCCTAGCCCAAATAACCCTAACCCTAACCCTAACCCTGACCCTAAACCTAACCCTAAACCAAATAACCCTAACCCTAACCCTAAACCAACTAGCCCTAACACTAACCATAAGCCTAACCTTTACCAAAATAACCCTAACCATAACCCAAACCAAACTAACCATAACCATAACCCTAACCCTAACCCTAACCCTCACCCTACCCAAATAACCCTAACCCTAACCCTAACCCTGACCCTAAACCTAACCCTAAACCAAATAACCCTAACCCTAACCCTAAACCAACTAGCCCTAACACTAACCATAAGCCTAACCTTTACCAAAATAACCCTAACCATAACCCTAACCCAACTAACCATAACCCTAACCCTAACCCTAACCCTAACCCTAACCCTAACCCTAACCCTAACCATAACCCTAACCCAACTAACCCTAACCCTAACCCTAACCCTAACCCTAACCCTAACCCTAGCCCAAATAACCCTAACCCTAACCCTGACCCTAAACCTAACCCTAAACCAAATAACCCTAACCCTAACCCTAAACCAAGTAGCCCTAACACTAACCATAAGCCTAACCTTTACCAAAATAACCCTAACCATTACCCAAACCCAACTAAACATAACCCTAACCCTAACCCTAACCCTAACCCTAACCCTAACCCTAACCCTAGCCCAAATAACCCTAACCCTATCCCTAACCCTGACCCTAAACCTAACCCTAAACCAAATAACCCTAACCCTAACCCTAAACCAACTAGCCCTAACACTAACCATAAGCCTAACCTTTACCAAAATAACCCTAACCATAACCCAAACCCAACTAACCATAACCCTAACCCTAACCCTAACCCTAACCCTAACCCTAACCCTAACCCTAACCCTAGCCCAAATAACCCTAACCCTAACCCTAACCCTGACCCTAAACCTAACCCTAAACCAAATAACCCTAACCCTAACCCTAAACCAACTAGCCCTAACACTAACCATAAGCCTAACCTTTACCAAAATAACCCTAACCATAACCCAAACCCAACTAACCATAACCCTAACCCTAACCCTAACCCTAACCCTAACCCTAACCCTAGCCCAAATAACCCTAACCCTAACCCTAACCCTGACCCTAAACCTAAACCTAAACCAAATAACCCTAACCCTAACCCTAAACCAACTAGCCCTAACACTAACCATAAGCCTAACCTTTACCAAAATAACCCTATCCATAACCCAAACCCAACTAACCCTAACCCTAACCCTAACCCTAACCCTAACCCTAGCCCAAATAACCCTAACCCTAACCCTAACCCTGACCCTAAACCTAAACCTAAACCAAATAACCCTAACCCTAACCCTAAACCAACTAGCCCTAACACTAACCATAAGCCTAACCTTTACCAAAATAACCCTAACCATAACCCTAACCCAACTAACCCTAACCCTAACCCTAACCCTAACCCTAACCCTAACCCTAACCCTAACCCTAGCCCAAATAACCCTAACCCTAACCCTAACCCTGACCCTAAACCTAACCCTAAACCAAATAACCCTAACCCTAACCCTAAACCAACTAGCCCTAACACTAACCATAAGCCTAACCTTTACCAAAATAACCCTAACCATAACCCAAACCCAACTAACCATAACCCTAACCCTAACCCTAACCCTAACCCTAACCCTAGCCCAAATAACCCTAACCCTAACCCTAACCCTGACCCTAAACCTAACCCTAAACCAAATAACCCTAACCCTAACCCTAAACCAACTAGCCCTAACACTAACCATAAGCCTAACCTTTACCAAAATAACCCTAACCATAACCCTAACCCAACTAACCATAACCCTAACCCTAACCCTAACCATAACCCTAACCCTAGCCCAAATAACCCTAACCCTAACCCTAACCCTGACCCTAAACCTAAACCTAAACCAAATAACCCAATCCCTAACCCTAAACCAACTAGCCCTAACACTAACCATAAGCCTAACCTTTACCAAAATAACCCTAACCATAACCCAAACCCAACTAAGCCTAACCCTAACCCTAACCCTAACCCTAACCCTAACCCTAACCCTAACCCTAACCCTAACCCTAACCCTACCCCAAATAACCCTAACCCTAACCCTAACCCTGACCCTAAACCTAACCCTAAACCAAATAACCCTAACCCTAACCCTAAACCAACTAGCCCTAACACTAACCCTAAGCCTAACCTTTACCAAAATAACCCTAACTATAACCCTAACCCAACTAACCCTAACCCTAACCCTAACCCTAACCCTAACCCTAGCCCAAATAACCCTAACCCTAACCCTAACCCTGACCCTAAACCTAACCCTAAACCAAATAACCCTAACCCTAACCCTAAACCAACTAGCCCTAACACTAACCATAAGCCTAACCTTTACCAAAATAACCCTAACCATAACCCAAACCCAACTAACCATAACCATAACCCTAACCCTAACCCTAACCCTAACCCTAGCCCAAATAACCCTAACCCTAACCCTAACCCTGACCCTAAACCTAACCCTAAACCAAATAACCCTAACCCTAACCCTAAACCAACTAGCCCTAACACTAACCATAAGCCTAACCTTTACCAAAATAACCCTAACTATAACCCTAACCCAACTAACCCTAACCCTAACCCTAACCCTAACCCTAACCCTAGCCCAAATAACCCTAACCCTAACCCTAACCCTGACCCTAAACCTAACCCTATACCAAATAACCCTAACCCTAACCCTAAACCAACTAGCCCTAACACTAACCATAAGCCTAACCTTTACCAAAATAACACTAACCATAACCCAAACCCAACTAAACATAACCCTAACCCTAACCCTAACCCTAACCCTAACCCTAGCCCAAATAACCCTAACCCTAACCCTAACCCTGACCCTAAACCTAACCCTAAACCAAATAACCCTAACCCTAACCCTAAACCAACTAGCCCTAACACTAACCATAAGCCTAACCTTTACCAAAATAACCCTAACCATAACCCAAACCCAACTAACCATAACCCTAACCCTAACCCTAACCCTAACCCTAACCCTAACCCTAACCCTAACCCTAACCCTAGCCCAAATAACCCTAACCCTAACCCTAACCCTGACCCTAAACCTAAACCTAAACCAAATAACCCTAACCCTAACCCTAAACCAACTAGCCCTAACACTAACCATAAGCCTAACCTTTACCAAAATAACCCTAACCCTAACCCTAACCCTAACCCTAACCCTAGCCCAAATAACCCTAACCCTAACCCTAACACTAACCCTAGCCCAAATAACCCTAACCCTAACCCTAACCCTGACCCTAAACCTAAACCTAAACCAAATAACCCTAACCCTAACCCTAAACCAACTAGCCCTAACACTAACCATAAGCCTAACCTTTACCAAAATAACCCTAACCATTACCCAAACCCAACTAACCATAACCCTAACCCTAACCTTAACCCTAACCCTAACCCTAACCCTAACCTTAACCCTAACCCTAACCCTAACCCTAACCCTAGCCCAAATAACCCTAAACCCTAACCCTAACCCTGACCCTAACCCGAACCCTAGCCCAAATAACCCTAACCCTAACCCTAACCCTGACCCTAAACCTAACCCTAAACCAAATAACCCTAACCCTAACCCTAAACCAACTAGCCCTAACACTAACCATAAGCCTAACCTTTACCAAAATAACCCTAACCATAACCCTAACCCAACTAACCATAACCCTAACCCTAACCCTAACCCTAACCCTAACCCTAGCCCAAATAACCCTAACCCTAACCCTAACCCTGACCCTAAACCTAAACCTAAACCAAATAACCCTAACCCTAACCCTAAACCAACTAGCCCTAACACTAACCATAAGCCTAACCTTTACCAAAATAACCCTAACCATAACCCAAACCCAACTAACCCTAACCCTAACCCTAACCCTAACCCTAACCCTAACCTTAACCCTAACCCTACCCCAAATAACCCTAACCATAACCCTAACCCTGACCCTAAACCTAACCCTAAACCAAATAACCCTAACCCTAACCCTAAACCAACTAGCCCTAACACTAACCCTAAGCCTAACCTTTACCAAAATAACCCTAACTATAACCCTAACCCAACTAACCCTAACCCTAACCCTAACCCTAACCCTAACCCTAGCCCAAATAACCCTAACCCTAACCCTAACCCTGACCCTAAACCTAACCCTAAACCAAATAACCCTAACCCTAACCCTAAACCAACTAGCCCTAACACTAACCATAAGCCTAACCTTTACCAAAATAACCCTAACCATAACCCAAACCCAACTAACCCTAACCCTAACCCTAACCCTAACCCTAACCCTAACCCTAACCCTAACCCTAACCCTAGCCCAAATAACCCTAACCCTAACCCTAACCCTGACCCTAAACCTAACCCTAAACCAAATAACCCTAACCCTAACCCTAAACCAACTAGCCCTAACACTAACCATAAGCCTAACCTTTACCAAAATAACCCTAACTATAACCCTAACCCAACTAACCCTAACCCTAACCCTAACCCTAACCCTAGCCCAAATAACCCTAACCCTAACCCTAACCCTGACCCTAAACCTAACCCTAAACCAAATAACCCTAACCCTAACCCTAAACCAACTAGCCCTAACACTAACCATAAGCCTAACCTTTACCAAAATAACCCTAACCATAACCCAAACCCAACTAACCATAACCATAACCCTAACCCTAACCCTAACCCTAACCCTAGCCCAAATAACCCTAACCCTAACCCTAACCCTGACCCTAAACCTAACCCTAAACCAAATAACCCTAACCCTAACCCTAAACCAACTAGCCCTAACACTAACCATAAGCCTAACCTTTACCAAAATAACCCTAACCATAACCCTAACCCAACTAACCCTAACCCTAACCCTAACCCTAACCCTAACCCTAACCCTAGCCCAAATAACCCTAACCCTAACCCTAACCCTGACCCTAAACCTAAACCTAAACCAAATAACCCTAACCCTAACCCTAAACCAACTAGCCCTAACACTAACCATAACCCTAACCTTTACCAAAATAACCCTAACCCTTACCCAAACCCAACTAACCATAACCCTGACCCTAAACCTAACCCTAAACCAAATAACCCTAACCCTAGCCCAAATAACCCTAACCCTAACCCTAACCCTGACCCTAAACCTAACCCTAAACCAAATAACCCTAACCCTAACCCTAAACCAACTAGCCCTAACACTAACCATAAGCCTAACCTTTACCAAAATAACCCTAACCATAACCCAAACCCAACTAACCATAACCCTAACCCTAACCCTAACCCTAACCCTAAACCTAACCCTAAACCAAATAACCCTAACCCTAACCCTAAACCAACTAGCCCTAACACTAACCATAAGCCTAACCTTTACCAAAATAACCCTAACCATAACCCAAACCCAACTAACCATAACCCTAACCCTAACCCTAACCCTAACCCTAACCCTAACCCTAACCCTAACCCTAACCCTAACCCTAACCCTAACCCTAACCCTAGCCTAAATAACCCTAACCCTAACCCTAACCCTGACCCTAAACCTAAACCTAAACCAAATAACCCTAACCCTAACCCTAAACCAACTAGCCCTAACACTAACCATAAGCCTAACCTTTACCAAAATAACCCTAACCATAACCCAAACCCAACTAACCCTAACCCTAACCCTAACCCTAACCCTAACCCTAACCCTAACCCTAGCCCAAATAACCCTAACCCTAACCCTATCCCTGACCCTAAACCTAACCCTAAACCAAATAACCCTAACCCTAACCCTAAACCAACTAACCCTAACACTAACCATAAGCCTAACCTTTACCAAAATAACCCTAACCATAACCCAAACCCAACTAACCATAACCCTAACCCTAACCCTAACCCTAACCCGAACCCTAGCCCAAATAACCCTAACCCTAACCCTAACCCTGACCCTAACCCTAACCCTAAACCAAATAACCCTAACCCTAACCCTAAACCAACTAGCCCTAACACTAACCATAAGCCTAACCTTTACCAAAATAACCCTAACCATAACCCTAACCCAACTAACCATAACCCTAACCCTAACCCTAACCCTAACCCTAACCCTAACCCTAACCCTAGCCCAAATAACCCTAACCCTAACCCTAACCCTGACCCTAAACCTAAACCTAAACCAAATAACCCTAACCCTAACCCTAAACCAACTAGCCCTAACACTAACCATAAGCCTAACCTTTACCAAAATAACCCTAACCATTACCCAAACCCAACTAACCATAACCCTAACCCTAACCCTAACCCTAACCCTAACCCTAGCCCAAATAACCCTAACCCTAACCCTAACCCTGACCCTAAACCTAACCCTAAACCAAATAACCCTAACCCTAACCCTAAACCAACTAGCCCTAACACTAACCATAAGCCTAACCTTTACCAAAATAACCCTAACCATAACCCAAACCCAACTAACCATAACCCTAACCCTAACCCTAACCCTAACCCTAACCCTAACCCTAACCCTAACCCTAACCCTAACCCTAACCCTAACCCTAAACCAAATAACCCTAACCCTAACCCTAACCCGGACCCTAAACCTAAACCTAAACCAAATAACCCTAACCCTAACCCTAAACCAACTAGCCCTAACACTAACCATAAGCCTAACCTTTACCAAAATAACCCTAACCATAACCCAAACCCAACTAACCCTAACCCTAACCCTAACCCTAACCCTAACCCTAACCCTAACCCTAGCCCAAATAACCCTAACCCTAACCCTATCCCTGACCCTAAACCTAACCCTAAACCAAATAACCCTAACCCTAACCCTAAACCAACTAACCCTAACACTAACCATAAGCCTAACCTTTACCAAAATAACCCTAACCATAACCCAAACCCAACTAACCATAACCCTAACCCTAACCCTAACCCTAACCCGAACCCTAGCCCAAATAACCCTAACCCTAACCCTAACCCTGACCCTAACCCTAACCCTAAACCAAATAACCCTAACCCTAACCCTAAACCAACTAGCCCTAACACTAACCATAAGCCTAACCTTTACCAAAATAACCCTAACCATAACCCTAACCCAACTAACCATAACCCTAACCCTAACCCTAACCCTAACCCTAACCCTAACCCTAGCCCAAATAACCCTAACCCTAACCCTAACCCTGACCCTAAACCTAAACCTAAACCAAATAACCCTAACCCTAACCCTAAACCAACTAGCCCTAACACTAACCATAAGCCTAACCTTTACCAAAATAACCCTAACCATTACCCAAACCCAACTAACCATAACCCTAACCCTAACCCTAACCCTAACCCTAACCCTAGCCCAAATAACCCTAACCCTAACCCTAACCCTGACCCTAAACCTAACCCTAAACCAAATAACCCTAACCCTAACCCTAAACCAACTAGCCCTAACACTAACCATAAGCCTAACCTTTACCAAAATAACCCTAACCATAACCCAAACCCAACTAACCATAACCCTAACCCTAACCCTAACCCTAACCCTAACCCTAACCCTAACCCTAACCCTAACCCTAACCCTAACCCTAACCCTAAACCAAATAACCCTAACCCTAACCCTAACCCGGACCCTAAACCTAAACCTAAACCAAATAACCCTAACCCTAACCCTAAACCAACTAGCCCTAACACTAACCATAAGCCTAACCTTTACCAAAATAACACTAACCATAACCCTAACCCAACTAACCCTAACCCTAACCCTAACCCTAACCCTAACCCTAACCCTAACCCTAACCCTAACCCTAGCCCAAATAACCCTAACCCTAACCCTAACCCTGACCCTAAACCTAAACCTAAACCAAATAACCCTAACCCTAACCCTAAACCAACTAGCCCTAACACTAACCATAAGCCTAACCTTTACCAAAATAACCCTAACCATAACCCAAACCCAACTAACCATAACCCTAACCCTAACCCTAACCCTAACCCTAACCCTAGCCCAAATAACGCTAACCCTAACCCTAACCCTGACCCTAAACCTAACCCTAAACCAAATAACCCTAACCCTAACCCTAAACCAACTAGCCCTAACACTAACCATAAGCCTAACCTTTACCAAAATAACCCTAACCATAACCCAAACCCAACTAACCATAACCCTAACCCTAACCCTAACCCTAACCCTAGCCCAAATAACCCTAACCCTAACCCTGACCCTAAACCTAACCCTAAACCAAATAACCCTAACCCTAACCCTAAACCAACTAGCCCTAACACTAACCATAAGCCTAACCTTTACCAAAATAACCCTAACCATAACCCAAACCCAACTAACCATAACCCTAACCCTAACCCTAACCCTAACCCGAACCCTAGCCCAAATAACCCTAACCCTAACCCTAACCCTAACCCTAACCCTAGCCCAAATAACCCTAAACCCTAACCCTAACCCTGACCCTAAACCTAACCCTAAACCAACTAGCCCTAACACTAACCATAAGCCTAACCTTTACCAAAATAACCCTAACCATAACCCTAACCCAACTAACCCTAACCCTAACCCTAACCCTAACCCTAGCCCAAATAACCCTAACCCTAACCCTAACCCTAACCCTGACCCTAAACCTAACCCTAAACCAAATAACCCTAACCCTAACCCTAAACCAACTAGCCCTAACACTAACCATAAGCCTAACCTTTACCAAAATAACCCTAACCATAACCCAAACCCAACTAATCATAACCCTAACCCTAACCCTAACCCTAACCCTCACCCTAGCCCAAATAACCCTAACCCTAACCCTAACCCTGACCCTAAACCTAACCCTAAACCAAATAACCCTAACCCTAACCCTAAACCAACTAGCCCTAACACTAACCATAAGCCTAACCTTTACCAAAATAACCCTAACCATAACCCTAACCCAACTAACCATAACCCTAACCCTAACCCTAACCCTAACCCTAACCCTAGCCCAAATAACCCTAACCCTAACCCTAACCCTGACCCTAAACCTAAACCTAAACCAAATAACCCTAACCCTAACCCTAAACCAACTAGCCCTAACACTAACCATAAGCCTAACCTTTACCAAAATAACCCTAACCATAACCCAAACCCAACTAACCCTAACCCTAACCCTAACCCTAACCCTAACCCTAACCCTAACCCTAACCCTACCCCAAATAACCCTAACCCTAACCCTAACCCTGACCCTAAACCTAACCCTAAACCAAATAACCCTAACCCTAACCCTAAACCAACTAGCCCTAACACTAACCCTAAGCCTAACCTTTACCAAAATAACCCTAACTATAACCCTAACCAAACTAAACCTAACCCTAACCCTAACCCTAACCCTAACCCTAGCCCAAATAACCCTAACCCTAACCCTAACCCTGACCCTAAACCTAACCCTAAACCAAATAACCCTAACCCTAACCCTAAACCAACTAGCCCTAACACTAACCATAAGCCTAACCTTTACCAAAATAACCCTAACCATAACCCAAACCCAACTAACCATAACCATAACCCTAACCCTAACCCTAACCCTAACCCTAACCCTAACCCTAGCCCAAATAACCCTAACCCTAACCCTAACCCTGACCCTAAACCTAACCCTAAACCAAATAACCCTAACCCTAACCCTAAACCAACTAGCCCTAACACTAACCATAAGCCTAACCTTTACCAAAATAATCCTAACTATAACCCTAACCCAACTAACCCTAACCCTAACCCTAACCCTAACCCTAACCCTAGCCCAAATAACCCTAATCCTAACCCTAACCCTGACCCTAAACCTAACCCTAAACCAAATAACCCTAACCCTAACCCTAAACCAACTAGCCCTAACACTAACCATAAGCCTAACCTTTACCAAAATAACCCTAACCATAACCCAAACCAAACTAACCATAACCATAACCCTAACCCTAACCCTAACCCTCACCCTACCCAAATAACCCTAACCCTAACCCTAACCCTGACCCTAAACCTAACCCTAAACCAAATAACCCTAACCCTAACCCTAAACCAACTAGCCCTAACACTAACCATAAGCCTAACCTTTACCAAAATAACCCTAACCATAACCCTAACCCAACTAACCCTAACCCTAACCCTAACCCTAACCCTAACCCTAACCCTAGCCCAAATAACCCTAACCCTAACCCTAACCCTGACCCTAAACCTAACCCTAAACCAAATAACCCTAACCCTAACCCTAAACCAACTAGCCCTAACACTAACCATAAGCCTAACCTTTACCAAAATAACCCTAACCATTACCCAAACCCAACTAAACATAACCCTAACCCTAACCCTAACCCTAACCCTAACCCTAACCCTAACCCTAGCCCAAATAACCCTAACCCTATCCCTAACCCTGACCCTAAACCTAACCCTAAACCAAATAACCCTAACCCTAACCCTAAACCAACTAGCCCTAACACTAACCATAAGCCTAACCTTTACCAAAATAACCCTAACCATAACCCAAACCCAACTAACCATAACCCTAACCCTAACCCTAACCCTAACCCTAACCCTAACCCTAACCCTAACCCTAACCCTAGCCCAAATAACCCTAACCCTAACCCTAACCCTGACCCTAAACCTAACCCTAAACCAAATAACCCTAACCCTAACCCTAAACCAACTAGCCCTAACACTAACCATAAGCCTAACCTTTACCAAAATAACCCTAACCATAACCCAAACCCAACTAACCATAACCCTAACCCTAACCCTAACCCTAACCCTAACCCTAACCCTAACCCTAGCCCAAATAACCCTAACCCTAACCCTAACCCTGACCCTAAACCTAAACCTAAACCAAATAACCCTAACCCTAACCCTAAACCAACTAGCCCTAACACTAACCATAAGCCTAACCTTTACCAAAATAACCCTATCCATAACCCAAACCCAACTAACCCTAACCCTAACCCTAACCCTAACCCTAACCCTAACCCTAGCCCAAATAACCCTAACCCTAACCCTAACCCTGACCCTAAACCTAAACCTAAACCAAATAACCCTAACCCTAACCCTAAACCAACTAGCCCTAACACTAACCATAAGCCTAACCTTTACCAAAATAACCCTAACCATAACCCTAACCCAACTAACCCTAACCCTAACCCTAACCCTAACCCTAACCCTAACCCTAACCCTAACCCTAGCCCAAATAACCCTAACCCTAACCCTAACCCTGACCCTAAACCTAACCCTAAACCAAATAACCCTAACCCTAACCCTAAACCAACTAGCCCTAACACTAACCATAAGCCTAACCTTTACCAAAATAACCCTAACCATAACCCAAACCCAACTAACCATAACCCTAACCCTAACCCTAACCCTAACCCTAACCCTAACCCTAGCCCAAATAACCCTAACCCTAACCCTAACCCTGACCCTAAACCTAACCCTAAACCAAATAACCCTAACCCTAACCCTAAACCAACTAGCCCTAACACTAACCATAAGCCTAACCTTTACCAAAATAACCCTAACCATAACCCAAACCCAACTAACCATAACCCTAACCCTAACCCTAACCCTAACCCTAACCCTAGCCCAAATAACCCTAACCCTAACCCTAACCCTGACCCTAAACCTAACCCTAAACCAAATAACCCTAACCCTAACCCTAAACCAACTAGCCCTAACACTAACCATAAGCCTAACCTTTACCAAAATAACCCTAACCATAACCCAAACCCAACTAACCATAACCCTAACCCTAACCCTAACCCTAACCCTAACCCTAACCCTAACCCTAACCCTAACCCTAACATTAACCCTAACCCTAACCCTAACCCTAACCCTAACCCTAACCCTAGCCCAAATAACCCTAACCCTAACCCTATCCCTGACCCTAAACCTAACCCTAAACCAAATAACCCTAACCCTAACCCTAAACCAACTAACCCTAACACTAACCATAAGCCTAACCTTTACCAAAATAACCCTAACCATAACCCAAACCCAACTAACCATAACCCTAACCCTAACCCTAACCCTAACCCGAACCCTAGCCCAAATAACCCTAACCCTAACCCTAACCCTGACCCTAACCCTAACCCTAAACCAAATAACCCTAACCCTAACCCTAAACCAACTAGCCCTAACACTAACCATAAGCCTAACCTTTACCAAAATAACCCTAACCATAACCCTAACCCAACTAACCATAACCCTAACCCTAACCCTAACCCTAACCCTAACCCTAACCCTAACCCTAACCCTAGCCCAAATAACCCTAACCCTAACCCTAACCCTGACCCTAAACCTAAACCTAAACCAAATAACCCTAACCCTAACCCTAAACCAACTAGCCCTAACACTAACCATAAGCCTAACCTTTACCAAAATAACCCTAACCATTACCCAAACCCAACTAACCATAACCCTAACCCTAACCCTAACCCTAACCCTAACCCTAGCCCAAATAACCCTAACCCTAACCCTAACCCTGACCCTAAACCTAACCCTAAACCAAATAACCCTAACCCTAACCCTAAACCAACTAGCCCTAACACTAACCATAAGCCTAACCTTTACCAAAATAACCCTAACCATAACCCAAACCCAACTAACCATAACCCTAACCCTAACCCTAACCCTAACCCTAACCCTAACCCTAGCCCAAATAACCCTAACCCTAACCCTAACCCTGACCCTAAACCTAACCCTAAACCAAATAACCCTAACCCTAACCCTAAACCAACTAGCCCTAACACTAACCATAAGCCTAACCTTTACCAAAATAACCCTAACCATAACCCAAACCCAACTAACCATAACCCTAACCCTAACCCTAACCCTAACCCTAACCCTAACCCTAACCCTAAACCAAATAACCCTAACCCTAACCCTAACCCGGACCCTAAACCTAAACCTAAACCAAATAACCCTAACCCTAACCCTAAACCAACTAGCCCTAACACTAACCATAAGCCTAACCTTTACCAAAATAACACTAACCATAACCCTAACCCAACTAACCCTAACCCTAACCCTAACCCTAACCCTAACCCTAACCCTAACCCTAACCCTAACCCTAACCCTAACCCTAGCCCAAATAACCCTAACCCTAACCCTAACCCTGACCCTAAACCTAAACCTAAACCAAATAACCCTAACCCTAACCCTAAACCAACTAGCCCTAACACTAACCATAAGCCTAACCTTTACCAAAATAACCCTAACCATAACCCAAACCCAACTAACCATAACCCTAACCCTAACCCTAACCCTAACCCTAACCCTAGCCCAAATAACCCTAACCCTAACCCTAACCCTGACCCTAAACCTAACCCTAAACCAAATAACCCTAACCCTAACCCTAAACCAACTAGCCCTAACACTAACCATAAGCCTAACCTTTACCAAAATAACCCTAACCATAACCCAAACCCAACTAACCATAACCCTAACCCTAACCCTAACCCTAACCCTAGCCCAAATAACCCTAACCCTAACCCTAACCCTGACCCTAAACCTAACCCTAAACCAAATAACCCTAACCCTAACCCTAAACCAACTAGCCCTAACACTAACCATAAGCCTAACCTTTACCAAAATAACCCTAACCATAACCCAAACCCAACTAACCATAACCCTAACCCTAACCCTAACCCGAACCCTAGCCCAAATAACCCTAACCCTAACCCTAACCCTAACCCTAACCCTAGCCCAAATAACCCTAAACCCTAACCCTAACCCTGACCCTAAACCTAACCCTAAACCAACTAGCCCTAACACTAACCATAAGCCTAACCTTTACCAAAATAACCCTAACCATAACCCTAACCCAACTAACCCTAACCCTAACCCTAACCCTAACCCTAGCCCAAATAACCCTAACCCTAACCCTAACCCTAACCCTGACCCTAAACCTAACCCTAAACCAAATAACCCTAACCCTAACCCTAAACCAACTAGCCCTAACACTAACCATAAGCCTAACCTTTACCAAAATAACCCTAACCATAACCCAAACCCAACTAATCATAACCCTAACCCTAACCCTAACCCTAACCCTCACCCTAGCCCAAATAACCCTAACCCTAACCCTAACCCTGACCCTAAACCTAAACCTAAACCAAATAACCCTAACCCTAACCCTAAACCAACTAGCCCTAACACTAACCATAAGCCTAACCTTTACCAAAATAACCTTAACCATAACCCTAACCCAACTAACCATAACCCTAACCCTAACCCTAACCCTAACCCTAACCCTAGCCCAAATAACCCTAACCCTAACCCTAACCCTGACCCTAAACCTAAACCTAAACCAAATAACCCTAACCCTAACCCTAAACCAACTAGCCCTAACACTAACCATAAGCCTAACCTTTACCAAAATAACCCTAACCATAACCCAAACCCAACTAACCCTAACCCTAACCCTAACCCTAACCCTAACCCTAACCCTAACCCTACCCCAAATAACCCTAACCCTAACCCTAACCCTGACCCTAAACCTAACCCTAAACCAAATAACCCTAACCCTAACCCTAAACCAACTAGCCCTAACACTAACCCTAAGCCTAACCTTTACCAAAATAACCCTAACTATAACCCTAACCCAACTAACCCTAACCCTAACCCTAACCCTAACCCTAACCCTAGCCCAAATAACCCTAACCCTAACCCTAACCCTGACCCTAAACCTAACCCTAAACCAAATAACCCTAACCCTAACCCTAAACCAACTAGCCCTAACACTAACCATAAGCCTAACCTTTACCAAAATAACCCTAACCATAACCCAAACCCAACTAACCATAACCCTAACCCTAACCCTAACCCTAACCCTAACCCTAACCCTAACCCTAGCCCAAATAACCCTAACCCTAACCCTAACCCTGACCCTAAACCTAAACCTAAACCAAATAACCCTAACCCTAACCCTAAACCAACTAGCCCTAACACTAACCATAAGCCTAACCTTTACCAAAATAACCCTATCCATAACCCAAACCCAACTAACCCTAACCCTAACCCTAACCCTAACCCTAACCCTAGCCCAAATAACCCTAACCCTAACCCTAACCCTGACCCTAAACCTAAACCTAAACCAAATAACCCTAACCCTAACCCTAAACCAACTAGCCCTAACACTAACCATAAGCCTAACCTTTACCAAAATAACCCTAACCATAACCCTAACCCAACTAACCCTAACCCTAACCCTAACCCTAACCCTAACCCTAACCCTAACCCTAACCCTAGCCCAAATAACCCTAACCCTAACCCTAACCCTGACCCTAAACCTAAACCTAAACCAAATAACCCTAACCCTAACCCTAAACCAACTAGCCCTAACACTAACCATAAGCCTAACCTTTACCAAAATAACCCTAACCATAACCCAAACCCAACTAACCATAACCCTAACCCTAACCCTAACCCTAGCCCAAATAACCCTAACCCTAACCCTAACCCTGACCCTAAACCTAACCCTAAACCAAATAACCCTAACCCTAACCCTAAACCAACTAGCCCTAACACTAACCATAAGCCTAACCTTTACCAAAATAACCCTAACCATAACCCAAACCCAACTAACCATAACCCTAACCCTAACCCTAACCCTAACCCGAACCCTAGCCCAAATAACCCTAACCCTAACCCTAACCCTAACCCTAACCCTAGCCCAAATAACCCTAAACCCTAACCCTAACCCTGACCCTAAACCTAACCCTAAACCAACTAGCCCTAACACTAACCATAAGCCTAACCTTTACCAAAATAACCCTAACCATAACCCTAACCCAACTAACCCTAACCCTAACCCTAACCCTAACCCTAGCCCAAATAACCCTAACCCTAACCCTAACCCTAACCCTGACCCTAAACCTAACCCTAAACCAAATAACCCTAACCCTAACCCTAAACCAACTAGCCCTAACACTAACCATAAGCCTAACCTTTACCAAAATAACCCTAACCATAACCCAAACCCAACTAATCATAACCCTAACCCTAACCCTAACCCTAACCCTCACCCTAGCCCAAATAACCCTAACCCTAACCCTAACCCTGACCCTAAACCTAACCCTAAACCAAATAACCCTAACCCTAACCCTAAACCAACTAGCCCTAACACTAACCATAAGCCTAACCTTTACCAAAATAACCTTAACCATAACCCTAACCCAACTAACCATAACCCTAACCCTAACCCTAACCCTAACCCTAACCCTAGCCCAAATAACCCTAACCCTAACCCTAACCCTGACCCTAAACCTAAACCTAAACCAAATAACCCTAACCCTAACCCTAAACCAACTAGCCCTAACACTAACCATAAGCCTAACCTTTACCAAAATAACCCTAACCATAACCCAAACCCAACTAACCCTAACCCTAACCCTAACCCTAACCCTAACCCTAACCCTAACCCTAGCCCAAATAACCCTAACCCTAACCCTAACCCTGACCCTAAACCTAACCCTAAACCAAATAACCCTAACCCTAACCCTAAACCAACTAGCCCTAACACTAACCCTAAGCCTAACCTTTACCAAAATAACCCTAACTATAACCCTAACCCAACTAACCCTAACCCTAACCCTAACCCTAACCCTAACCCTAGCCCAAATAACCCTAACCCTAACCCTAACCCTGACCCTAAACCTAACCCTAAACCAAATAACCCTAACCCTAACCCTAAACCAACTAGCCCTAACACTAACCATAAGCCTAACCTTTACCAAAATAACCCTAACCATAACCCAAACCCAACTAACCATAACCCTAACCCTAACCCTAACCCTAACCCTAACCCTAACCCTAACCCTAACCCTAGCCCAAATAACCCTAACCCTAACCCTAACCCTGACCCTAAACCTAAACCTAAACCAAATAACCCTAACCCTAACCCTAAACCAACTAGCCCTAACACTAACCATAAGCCTAACCTTTACCAAAATAACCCTATCCATAACCCAAACCCAACTAACCCTAACCCTAACCCTAACCCTAACCCTAACCCTAGCCCAAATAACCCTAACCCTAACCCTAACCCTGACCCTAAACCTAAACCTAAACCAAATAACCCTAACCCTAACCCTAAACCAACTAGCCCTAACACTAACCATAAGCCTAACCTTTACCAAAATAACCCTAACCATAACCCTAACCCAACTAACCCTAACCCTAACCCTAACCCTAACCCTAACCCTAACCCTAACCCTAACCCTAGCCCAAATAACCCTAACCCTAACCCTAACCCTGACCCTAAACCTAAACCTAAACCAAATAACCCTAACCCTAACCCTAAACCAACTAGCCCTAACACTAACCATAAGCCTAACCTTTACCAAAATAACCCTAACCATAACCCAAACCCAACTAACCATAACCCTAACCCTAACCCTAACCCTAACCCTAGCCCAAATAACCCTAACCCTAACCCTAACCCTGACCCTAAACCTAACCCTAAACCAAATAACCCTAACCCTAACCCTAAACCAACTAGCCCTAACACTAACCATAAGCCTAACCTTTACCAAAATAACCCTAACCATAACCCAAACCCAACTAACCATAACCCTAACCCTAACCCTAACCCTAACCCTAACCCTAGCCCAAATAACCCTAACCCTAACCCTAACCCTGACCCTAAACCTAACCCTAAACCAAATAACCCTAACCCTAACCCTAAACCAACTAGCCCTAACACTAACCATAAGCCTAACCTTTACCAAAATAACCCTAACCATAACCCTAACCCAACTAACCCTAACCCTAACCCTAACCCTAACCCTAACCCTAACCCTAACCCTAACCCTAGCCCAAATAACCCTAACCCTAACCCTAACCCTGACCCTAAACCTAAACCTAAACCAAATAACCCTAACCCTAACCCTAAACCAACTAGCCCTAACACTAACCATAAGCCTAACCTTTACCAAAATAACCCTAACCATAACCCAAACCCAACTAACCATAACCCTAACCCTAACCCTAACCCTAACCCTAGCCCAAATAACCCTAACCCTAACCCTAACCCTGACCCTAAACCTAACCCTAAACCAAATAACCCTAACCCTAACCCTAAACCAACTAGCCCTAACACTAACCATAAGCCTAACCTTTACCAAAATAACCCTAACCATAACCCAAACCCAACTAACCATAACCCTAACCCTAACCCTAACCCTAACCCTAACCCTAACCCTAACCCTAACCCTAACCCTAACCCTAAACCAAATAACCCTAACCCTAACCCTAACCCGGACCCTAAACCTAAACCTAAACCAAATAACCCTAACCCTAACCCTAAACCAACTAGCCCTAACACTAACCATAAGCCTAACCTTTACCAAAATAACACTAACCATAACCCTAACCCAACTAACCCTAACCCTAACCCTAACCCTAACCCTAACCCTAACCCTAACCCTAACCCTAACCCTAGCCCAAATAACCCTAACCCTAACCCTAACCCTGACCCTAAACCTAAACCTAAACCAAATAACCCTAACCCTAACCCTAAACCAACTAGCCCTAACACTAACCATAAGCCTAACCTTTACCAAAATAACCCTAACCATAACCCAAACCCAACTAACCATAACCCTAACCCTAACCCTAACCCTAACCCTAACCCTAGCCCAAATAACCCTAACCCTAACCCTAACCCTGACCCTAAACCTAACCCTAAACCAAATAACCCTAACCCTAACCCTAAACCAACTAGCCCTAACACTAACCATAAGCCTAACCTTTACCAAAATAACCCTAACCATAACCCAAACCCAACTAACCATAACCCTAACCCTAACCCTAACCCTAACCCTAGCCCAAATAACCCTAACCCTAACCCTAACCCTGACCCTAAACCTAACCCTAAACCAAATAACCCTAACCCTAACCCTAAACCAACTAGCCCTAACACTAACCATAAGCCTAACCTTTACCAAAATAACCCTAACCATAACCCAAACCCAACTAACCATAACCCTAACCCTAACCCTAACCCTAACCCGAACCCTAGCCCAAATAACCCTAACCCTAACCCTAACCCTAACCCTAACCCTAGCCCAAATAACCCTAAACCCTAACCCTAACCCTGACCCTAAACCTAACCCTAAACCAACTAGCCCTAACACTAACCATAAGCCTAACCTTTACCAAAATAACCCTAACCATAACCCTAACCCAACTAACCCTAACCCTAACCCTAACCCTAACCCTAGCCCAAATAACCCTAACCCTAACCCTAACCCTAACCCTGACCCTAAACCTAAACCTAAACCAAATAACCCTAACCCTAACCCTAAACCAACTAGCCCTAACACTAACCATAAGCCTAACCTTTACCAAAATAACCCTAACCATAACCCAAACCCAACTAATCATAACCCTAACCCTAACCCTAACCCTAACCCTCACCCTAGCCCAAATAACCCTAACCCTAACCCTAACCCTGACCCTAAACCTAACCCTAAACCAAATAACCCTAACCCTAACCCTAAACCAACTAGCCCTAACACTAACCATAAGCCTAACCTTTACCAAAATAACCTTAACCATAACCCTAACCCAACTAACCATAACCCTAACCCTAACCCTAACCCTAACCCTAACCCTAGCCCAAATAACCCTAACCCTAACCCTAACCCTGACCCTAAACCTAAACCTAAACCAAATAACCCTAACCCTAACCCTAAACCAACTAGCCCTAACACTAACCATAAGCCTAACCTTTACCAAAATAACCCTAACCATAACCCAAACCCAACTAACCCTAACCCTAACCCTAACCCTAACCCTAACCCTAACCCTAACCCTACCCCAAATAACCCTAACCCTAACCCTAACCCTGACCCTAAACCTAACCCTAAACCAAATAACCCTAACCCTAACCCTAAACCAACTAGCCCTAACACTAACCCTAAGCCTAACCTTTACCAAAATAACCCTAACTATAACCCTAACCCAACTAACCCTAACCCTAACCCTAACCCTAACCCTAACCCTAGCCCAAATAACCCTAACCCTAACCCTAACCCTGACCCTAAACCTAACCCTAAACCAAATAACCCTAACCCTAACCCTAAACCAACTAGCCCTAACACTAACCATAAGCCTAACCTTTACCAAAATAACCCTAACCATAACCCAAACCCAACTAACCATAACCCTAACCCTAACCCTAACCCTAACCCTAACCCTAACCCTAACCCTAGCCCAAATAACCCTAACCCTAACCCTAACCCTGACCCTAAACCTAAACCTAAACCAAATAACCCTAACCCTAACCCTAAACCAACTAGCCCTAACACTAACCATAAGCCTAACCTTTACCAAAATAACCCTATCCATAACCCAAACCCAACTAACCCTAACCCTAACCCTAACCCTAACCCTAACCCTAGCCCAAATAACCCTAACCCTAACCCTAACCCTGACCCTAAACCTAAACCTAAACCAAATAACCCTAACCCTAACCCTAAACCAACTAGCCCTAACACTAACCATAAGCCTAACCTTTACCAAAATAACCCTAACCATAACCCTAACCCAACTAACCCTAACCCTAACCCTAACCCTAACCCTAACCCTAACCCTAACCCTAACCCTAGCCCAAATAACCCTAACCCTAACCCTAACCCTGACCCTAAACCTAAACCTAAACCAAATAACCCTAACCCTAACCCTAAACCAACTAGCCCTAACACTAACCATAAGCCTAACCTTTACCAAAATAACCCTAACCATAACCCAAACCCAACTAACCATAACCCTAACCCTAACCCTAACCCTAACCCTAGCCCAAATAACCCTAACCCTAACCCTAACCCTGACCCTAAACCTAACCCTAAACCAAATAACCCTAACCCTAACCCTAAACCAACTAGCCCTAACACTAACCATAAGCCTAACCTTTACCAAAATAACCCTAACCATAACCCAAACCCAACTAACCATAACCCTAACCCTAACCCTAACCCTAACCCTAACCCTAGCCCAAATAACCCTAACCCTAACCCTAACCCTGACCCTAAACCTAACCCTAAACCAAATAACCCTAACCCTAACCCTAAACCAACTAGCCCTAACACTAACCATAAGCCTAACCTTTACCAAAATAACCCTAACCATAACCCAAACCCAACTAACCATAACCCTAACCCTAACCCTAACCCTAACCCTAACCCTAGCCCAAATAACCCTAACCCTAACCCTAACCCTGACCCTAAACCTAACCCTAAACCAAATAACCCTAACCCTAACCCTAAACCAACTAGCCCTAACACTAACCATAAGCCTAACCTTTACCAAAATAACCCTAACCATAACCCAAACCCAACTAACCATAACCCTAACCCTAACCCTAACCCTAACCCTAACCCTAACCCTAACCCTAACATTAACCCTAACCCTAACCCTAACCCTAACCCTAACCCTAACCCTAGCCCAAATAACCCTAACCCTAACCCTATCCCTGACCCTAAACCTAACCCTAAACCAAATAACCCTAACCCTAACCCTAAACCAACTAACCCTAACACTAACCATAAGCCTAACCTTTACCAAAATAACCCTAACCATAACCCAAACCCAACTAACCATAACCCTAACCCTAACCCTAACCCTAACCCGAACCCTAGCCCAAATAACCCTAACCCTAACCCTAACCCTGACCCTAACCCTAACCCTAAACCAAATAACCCTAACCCTAACCCTAAACCAACTAGCCCTAACACTAACCATAAGCCTAACCTTTACCAAAATAACCCTAACCATAACCCTAACCCAACTAACCATAACCCTAACCCTAACCCTAACCCTAACCCTAACCCTAACCCTAACCCTAGCCCAAATAACCCTAACCCTAACCCTAACCCTGACCCTAAACCTAAACCTAAACCAAATAACCCTAACCCTAACCCTAAACCAACTAGCCCTAACACTAACCATAAGCCTAACCTTTACCAAAATAACCCTAACCATTACCCAAACCCAACTAACCATAACCCTAACCCTAACCCTAACCCTAACCCTAACCCTAGCCCAAATAACCCTAACCCTAACCCTAACCCTGACCCTAAACCTAACCCTAAACCAAATAACCCTAACCCTAACCCTAAACCAACTAGCCCTAACACTAACCATAAGCCTAACCTTTACCAAAATAACCCTAACCATAACCCAAACCCAACTAACCATAACCCTAACCCTAACCCTAACCCTAACCCTAACCCTAACCCTAGCCCAAATAACCCTAACCCTAACCCTAACCCTGACCCTAAACCTAACCCTAAACCAAATAACCCTAACCCTAACCCTAAACCAACTAGCCCTAACACTAACCATAAGCCTAACCTTTACCAAAATAACCCTAACCATAACCCAAACCCAACTAACCATAACCCTAACCCTAACCCTAACCCTAACCCTAACCCTAACCCTAACCCTAACCCTAACCCTAAACCAAATAACCCTAACCCTAACCCTAACCCGGACCCTAAACCTAAACCTAAACCAAATAACCCTAACCCTAACCCTAAACCAACTAGCCCTAACACTAACCATAAGCCTAACCTTTACCAAAATAACACTAACCATAACCCTAACCCAACTAACCCTAACCCTAACCCTAACCCTAACCCTAACCCTAACCCTAACCCTAACCCTAACCCTAGCCCAAATAACCCTAACCCTAACCCTAACCCTGACCCTAAACCTAAACCTAAACCAAATAACCCTAACCCTAACCCTAAACCAACTAGCCCTAACACTAACCATAAGCCTAACCTTTACCAAAATAACCCTAACCATAACCCAAACCCAACTAACCATAACCCTAACCCTAACCCTAACCCTAACCCTAACCCTAGCCCAAATAACCCTAACCCTAACCCTAACCCTGACCCTAAACCTAACCCTAAACCAAATAACCCTAACCCTAACCCTAAACCAACTAGCCCTAACACTAACCATAAGCCTAACCTTTACCAAAATAACCCTAACCATAACCCAAACCCAACTAACCATAACCCTAACCCTAACCCTAACCCTAACCCTAGCCCAAATAACCCTAACCCTAACCCTAACCCTGACCCTAAACCTAACCCTAAACCAAATAACCCTAACCCTAACCCTAAACCAACTAGCCCTAACACTAACCATAAGCCTAACCTTTACCAAAATAACCCTAACCATAACCCAAACCCAACTAACCCTAACCCTAACCCTAACCCTAACCCTAACCCGAACCCTAGCCCAAATAACCCTAACCCTAACCCTAACCCTAACCCTAACCCTAGCCCAAATAACCCTAAACCCTAACCCTAACCCTGACCCTAAACCTAACCCTAAACCAACTAGCCCTAACACTAACCATAAGCCTAACCTTTACCAAAATAACCCTAACCATAACCCTAACCCAACTAACCCTAACCCTAACCCTAACCCTAACCCTAGCCCAAATAACCCTAACCCTAACCCTAACCCTAACCCTGACCCTAAACCTAACCCTAAACCAAATAACCCTAACCCTAACCCTAAACCAACTAGCCCTAACACTAACCATAAGCCTAACCTTTACCAAAATAACCCTAACCATAACCCAAACCCAACTAATCATAACCCTAACCCTAACCCTAACCCTAACCCTCACCCTAGCCCAAATAACCCTAACCCTAACCCTAACCCTGACCCTAAACCTAACCCTAAACCAAATAACCCTAACCCTAACCCTAAACCAACTAGCCCTAACACTAACCATAAGCCTAACCTTTACCAAAATAACCCTAACCATAACCCTAACCCAACTAACCATAACCCTAACCCTAACCCTAACCCTAACCCTAACCCTAGCCCAAATAACCCTAACCCTAACCCTAACCCTGACCCTAAACCTAAACCTAAACCAAATAACCCTAACCCTAACCCTAAACCAACTAGCCCTAACACTAACCATAAGCCTAACCTTTACCAAAATAACCCTAACCATAACCCAAACCCAACTAACCCTAACCCTAACCCTAACCCTAACCCTAACCCTAACCCTAACCCTAACCCTACCCCAAATAACCCTAACCCTAACCCTAACCCTGACCCTAAACCTAACCCTAAACCAAATAACCCTAACCCTAACCCTAAACCAACTAGCCCTAACACTAACCCTAAGCCTAACCTTTACCAAAATAACCCTAACTATAACCCTAACCCAACTAACCCTAACCCTAACCCTAACCCTAACCCTAACCCTAGCCCAAATAACCCTAACCCTAACCCTAACCCTGACCCTAAACCTAACCCTAAACCAAATAACCCTAACCCTAACCCTAAACCAACTAGCCCTAACACTAACCATAAGCCTAACCTTTACCAAAATAACCCTAACCATAACCCAAACCCAACTAACCATAACCATAACCCTAACCCTAACCCTAACCCTAACCCTAACCCTAACCCTAACCCTAGCCCAAATAACCCTAACCCTAACCCTAACCCTGACCCTAAACCTAACCCTAAACCAAATAACCCTAACCCTAACCCTAAACCAACTAGCCCTAACACTAACCATAAGCCTAACCTTTACCAAAATAACCCTAACCATAACCCAAACCAAACTAACCATAACCATAACCCTAACCCTAACCCTAACCCTCACCCTACCCAAATAACCCTAACCCTAACCCTAACCCTGACCCTAAACCTAACCCTAAACCAAATAACCCTAACCCTAACCCTAAACCAACTAGCCCTAACACTAACCATAAGCCTAACCTTTACCAAAATAACCCTAACCATAACCCTAACCCAACTAACCCTAACCCTAACCCTAACCCTAACCCTAACCCTAACCCTAGCCCAAATAACCCTAACCCTAACCCTAACCCTGACCCTAAACCTAACCCTAAACCAAATAACCCTAACCCTAACCCTAAACCAACTAGCCCTAACACTAACCATAAGCCTAACCTTTACCAAAATAACCCTAACCATTACCCAAACCCAACTAAACATAACCCTAACCCTAACCCTAACCCTAACCCTAACCCTAACCCTAACCCTAACCCTAACCCTAACCCTAGCCCAAATAACCCTAACCCTATCCCTAACCCTGACCCTAAACCTAACCCTAAACCAAATAACCCTAACCCTAACCCTAAACCAACTAGCCCTAACACTAACCATAAGCCTAACCTTTACCAAAATAACCCTAACCATAACCCAAACCCAACTAACCATAACCCTAACCCTAACCCTAACCCTAACCCTAACCCTAACCCTAACCCTAACCCTAACCCTAGCCCAAATAACCCTAACCCTAACCCTAACCCTGACCCTAAACCTAACCCTAAACCAAATAACCCTAACCCTAACCCTAAACCAACTAGCCCTAACACTAACCATAAGCCTAACCTTTACCAAAATAACCCTAACCATAACCCAAACCCAACTAACCATAACCCTAACCCTAACCCTAACCCTAACCCTAACCCTAACCCTAACCCTAGCCCAAATAACCCTAACCCTAACCCTAACCCTGACCCTAAACCTAAACCTAAACCAAGTAACCCTAACCCTAACCCTAAACCAACTAGCCCTAACACTAACCATAAGCCTAACCTTTACCAAAATAACCCTATCCATAACCCAAACCCAACTAACCCTAACCCTAACCCTAACCCTAACCCTAACCCTAGCCCAAATAACCCTAACCCTAACCCTAACCCTGACACTAAACCTAAACCTAAACCAAATAACCCTAACCCTAACCCTAAACCAACTAGCCCTAACACTAACCATAAGCCTAACCTTTACCAAAATAACCCTAACCATAACCCTAACCCAACTAACCCTAACCATAACCCTAACCCTAACCCTAACCCTAACCCTAACCCTAACCCTAGCCCAAATAACCCTAACCCTAACCCTAACCCTGACCCTAAACCTAAACCTAAACCAAATAACCCTAACCCTAACCCTAAACCAACTAGCCCTAACACTAACCATAAGCCTAACCTTTACCAAAATAACCCTAACCATAACCCAAACCCAACTAACCATAACCCTAACCCTAACCCTAACCCTAACCCTAGCCCAAATAACCCTAACCCTAACCCTAACCCTGACCCTAAACCTAACCCTAAACCAAATAACCCTAACCCTAACCCTAAACCAACTAGCCCTAACACTAACCATAAGCCTAACCTTTACCAAAATAACCCTAACCATAACCCAAACCCAACTAACCATAACCCTAACCCTAACCCTAACCCTAACCCTAACCCTAGCCCAAATAACCCTAACCCTAACCCTAACCCTGACCCTAAACCTAACCCTAAACCAAATAACCCTAACCCTAACCCTAAACCAACTAGCCCTAACACTAACCATAAGCCTAACCTTTACCAAAATAACCCTAACCATAACCCAAACCCAACTAACCATAACCCTAACCCTAACCCTAACCCTAACCCTAACCCTAGCCCAAATAACCCTAACCCTAACCCTAACCCTGACCCTAAACCTAACCCTAAACCAAATAACCCTAACCCTAACCCTAAACCAACTAGCCCTAACACTAACCATAAGCCTAACCTTTACCAAAATAACCCTAACCATAACCCAAACCCAACTAACCATAACCCTAACCCTAACCCTAACCCTAACCCTAACCCTAACCCTAACATTAACCCTAACCCTAACCCTAACCCTAACCCTAGCCCAAATAACCCTAAACCCTAACCCTAACCCTGACCCTAAACCTAACCCTAAACCAACTAGCCCTAACACTAACCATAAGCCTAACCTTTACCAAAATAACCCTAACCATAACCCAAACCCAACTAACCCTAACCCTAACCCTAACCCTAACCCTAGCCCAAATAACCCTAACCCTAACCCTAACCCTGACCCTAAACCTAACCCTAAACCAAATAACCCTAACCCTAACCCTAAACCAACTAGCCCTAACACTAACCATAAGCCTAACCTTTACCAAAATAACCCTAACCATAACCCTAACCCAACTAACCATAACCCTAACCCTAACCCTAACCCTAACCCTAACCCTAGCCCAAATAACCCTAACCCTAACCCTAACCCTGACCCTAAACCTAAACCTAAACCAAATAACCCAATCCCTAACCCTAAACCAACTAGCCCTAACACTAACCATAAGCCTAACCTTTACCAAAATAACCCTAACCATAACCCAAACCCAACTAAGCCTAACCCTAACCCTAACCCTAACCCTAACCCTAACCCTAACCCTAACCCTAACCCTAACCCTAACCCTACCCCAAATAACCCTAACCCTAACCCTAACCCTGACCCTAAACCTAACCCTAAACCAAATAACCCTAACCCTAACCCTAAACCAACTAGCCCTAACACTAACCCTAAGCCTAACCTTTACCAAAATAACCCTAACTATAACCCTAACCCAACTAACCCTAACCCTAACCCTAACCCTAACCCTAACCCTAGCCCAAATAACCCTAACCCTAACCCTAACCCTGACCCTAAACCTAACCCTAAACCAAATAACCCTAACCCTAACCCTAAACCAACTAGCCCTAACACTAACCATAAGCCTAACCTTTACCAAAATAACCCTAACCATAACCCAAACCCAACTAACCATAACCATAACCCTAACCCTAACCCTAACCCTAACCCTAGCCCAAATAACCCTAACCCTAACCCTAACCCTGACCCTAAACCTAACCCTAAACCAAATAACCCTAACCCTAACCCTAAACCAACTAGCCCTAACACTAACCATAAGCCTAACCTTTACCAAAATAACCCTAACTATAACCCTAACCCAACTAACCCTAACCCTAACCCTAACCCTAACCCTAACCCTAGCCCAAATAACCCTAACCCTAACCCTAACCCTGACCCTAAACCTAACCCTATACCAAATAACCCTAACCCTAACCCTAAACCAACTAGCCCTAACACTAACCATAAGCCTAACCTTTACCAAAATAACCCTAACCATAACCCAAACCCAACTAAACATAACCCTAACCCTAACCCTAACCCTAACCCTAACCCTAGCCCAAATAACCCTAACCCTAACCCTAACCCTGACCCTAAACCTAACCCTAAACCAAATAACCCTAACCCTAACCCTAAACCAACTAGCCCTAACACTAACCATAAGCCTAACCTTTACCAAAATAACCCTAACCATAACCCAAACCCAACTAACCATAACCCTAACCCTAACCCTAACCCTAACCCTAACCCTAACCCTAACCCTAACCCTAACCCTAGCCCAAATAACCCTAACCCTAACCCTAACCCTGACCCTAAACCTAAACCTAAACCAAATAACCCTAACCCTAACCCTAAACCAACTAGCCCTAACACTAACCATAAGCCTAACCTTTACCAAAATAACCCTAACCCTAACCCTAACCCTAACCCTGACCCTAGCCCAAATAACCCTAACCCTAACCCTAACCCTAACCCTACCCCAAATAACCCTAACCCTAACCCTAACCCTGACCCTAAACCTAAACCTAAACCAAATAACCCTAACCCTAACCCTAAACCAACTAGCCCTAACACTAACCATAAGCCTAACCTTTACCAAAATAACCCTAACCATTACCCAAACCCAACTAACCATAACCCTAACCCTAACCTTAACCCTAACCCTAACCCTAACCTTAACCCTAACCCTAACCCTAACCCTAACCCTAGCCCAAATAACCCTAAACCCTAACCCTAACCCTGACCCTAAACCTAACCCTAAACCAACAAGCCCTAACACTAACCATAAGCCTAACCTTTACCAAAATAACCCTAACCATAACCCTAACCCAACTAACCCTAACCCTAACCCTAACCCTAACCCTAACCCTAGCCCAAATAACCCTAACCCTAACCCTAACCCTGACCCTAAACCTAACCCTAAACCAAATAACCCTAACCCTAACCCTAAACCAACTAGCCCTAACACTAACCATAAGCCTAACCTTTACCAAAATAACCCTAACCATAACCCAAACCCAACTAACCATAACCCTAACCCTAACCCTAACCCTAACCCGAACCCTAGCCCAAATAACCCTAACCCTAACCCTAACCCTGACCCTAAACCTAACCCTAAACCAAATAACCCTAACCCTAACCCTAAACCAACTAGCCCTAACACTAACCATAAGCCTAACCTTTACCAAAATAACCCTAACCATAACCCTAACCCAACTAACCATAACCCTAACCCTAACCCTAACCCTAACCCTAACCCTAGCCCAAATAACCCTAACCCTAACCCTAACCCTGACCCTAAACCTAAACCTAAACCAAATAACCCTAACCCTAACCCTAAACCAACTAGCCCTAACACTAACCATAAGCCTAACCTTCACCAAAATAACCCTAACCATAACCCAAACCCAACTAACCCTAACCCTAACCCTAACCCTAACCCTAACCCTAACCTTAACCCTAACCCTACCCCAAATAACCCTAACCCTAACCCTAACCCTGACCCTAAACCTAACCCTAAACCAAATAACCCTAACCCTAACCCTAAACCAACTAGCCCTAACACTAACCATAAGCCTAACCTTTACCAAAATAACCCTAACCATAACCCAAACCCAACTAACCATAACCCTAACCCTAACCCTAACCCTAACCCTAACCCTAACCCTAACATTAACCCTAACCCTAACCCTAACCCTAGCCCAAATAACCCTAAACCCTAACCCTAACCCTGACCCTAAACCTAACCCTAAACCAACTAGCCCTAACACTAACCATAAGCCTAACCTTTACCAAAATAACCCTAACCATAACCCAAACCCAACTAACCCTAACCCTAACCCTAACCCTAACCCTAGCCCAAATAACCCTAACCCTAACCCTAACCCTGACCCTAAACCTAACCCTAAACCAAATAACCCTAACCCTAACCCTAAACCAACTAGCCCTAACACTAACCATAAGCCTAACCTTTACCAAAATAACCCTAACCATAACCCTAACCCAACTAACCATAACCCTAACCCTAACCCTAACCCTAACCCTAACCCTAGCCCAAATAACCCTAACCCTAACCCTAACCCTGACCCTAAACCTAAACCTAAACCAAATAACCCAATCCCTAACCCTAAACCAACTAGCCCTAACACTAACCATAAGCCTAACCTTTACCAAAATAACCCTAACCATAACCCAAACCCAACTAAGCCTAACCCTAACCCTAACCCTAACCCTAACCCTAACCCTAACCCTAACCCTAACCCTAACCCTAACCCTAACCCTAACCCTACCCCAAATAACCCTAACCCTAACCCTAACCCTGACCCTAAACCTAACCCTAAACCAAATAACCCTAACCCTAACCCTAAACCAACTAGCCCTAACACTAACCCTAAGCCTAACCTTTACCAAAATAACCCTAACTATAACCCTAACCCAACTAACCCTAACCCTAACCCTAACCCTAACCCTAACCCTAGCCCAAATAACCCTAACCCTAACCCTAACCCTGACCCTAAACCTAACCCTAAACCAAATAACCCTAACCCTAACCCTAAACCAACTAGCCCTAACACTAACCATAAGCCTAACCTTTACCAAAATAACCCTAACCATAACCCAAACCCAACTAACCATAACCATAACCCTAACCCTAACCCTAACCCTAACCCTAGCCCAAATAACCCTAACCCTAACCCTAACCCTGACCCTAAACCTAACCCTAAACCAAATAACCCTAACCCTAACCCTAAACCAACTAGCCCTAACACTAACCATAAGCCTAACCTTTACCAAAATAACCCTAACCATAACCCAAACCCAACTAACCATAACCCTAACCCTAACCCTAACCCTAACCCTAACCCTAACCCTAACCCTAACCCTAACCCTAGCCCAAATAACCCTAACCCTAACCCTAACCCTGACCCTAAACCTAAACCTAAACCAAATAACCCTAACCCTAACCCTAAACCAACTAGCCCTAACACTAACCATAAGCCTAACCTTTACCAAAATAACCCTAACCCTAACCCTAACCCTAACCCTAACCCTAGCCCAAATAACCCTAACCCTAACCCTAACCCTAACCCTAGCCCAAATAACCCTAACCCTAACCCTAACCCTGACCCTAAACCTAAACCTAAACCAAATAACCCTAACCCTAACCCTAAACCAACTAGCCCTAACACTAACCATAAGCCTAACCTTTACCAAAATAACCCTAACCATTACCCAAACCCAACTAACCATAACCCTAACCCTAACCTTAACACTAACCCTAACCCTAACCCTAACCCTAACCCTAACCCTAACCCTAACCCTAACCCTAACCCTAACCCTAACCCTAACCCTAACCCTAACCCTAACCCTAACCCTAACCCTAACCCTAACCCTAACCCTAACCCTAACCCTAACCCTAACCCTAACCCTAAACCAACTAGCCCTAACACTAACCATAAGCCTAACCTTTACCAAAATAACCCTATCCATAACCCAAACCCAACTAACCCTAACCCTAACCCTAACCCTAACCCTAACCCTAGCCCAAATAACCCTAACCCTAACCCTAACCCTGACACTAAACCTAAACCTAAACCAAATAACCCTAACCCTAACCCTAAACCAACTAGCCCTAACACTAACCATAAGCCTAACCTTTACCAAAATAACCCTAACCATAACCCTAACCCAACTAACCCTAACCATAACCCTAACCCTAACCCTAACCCTAACCCTAACCCTAACCCTAGCCCAAATAACCCTAACCCTAACCCTAACCCTGACCCTAAACCTAAACCTAAACCAAATAACCCTAACCCTAACCCTAAACCAACTAGCCCTAACACTAACCATAAGCCTAACCTTTACCAAAATAACCCTAACCATAACCCAAACCCAACTAACCATAACCCTAACCCTAACCCTAACCCTAACCCTAGCCCAAATAACCCTAACCCTAACCCTAACCCTGACCCTAAACCTAACCCTAAACCAAATAACCCTAACCCTAACCCTAAACCAACTAGCCCTAACACTAACCATAAGCCTAACCTTTACCAAAATAACCCTAACCATAACCCAAACCCAACTAACCATAACCCTAACCCTAACCCTAACCCTAACCCTAACCCTAGCCCAAATAACCCTAACCCTAACCCTAACCCTGACCCTAAACCTAACCCTAAACCAAATAACCCTAACCCTAACCCTAAACCAACTAGCCCTAACACTAACCATAAGCCTAACCTTTACCAAAATAACCCTAACCATAACCCAAACCCAACTAACCATAACCCTAACCCTAACCCTAACCCTAACCCTAACCCTAGCCCAAATAACCCTAACCCTAACCCTAACCCTGACCCTAAACCTAACCCTAAACCAAATAACCCTAACCCTAACCCTAAACCAACTAGCCCTAACACTAACCATAAGCCTAACCTTTACCAAAATAACCCTAACCATAACCCAAACCCAACTAACCATAACCCTAACCCTAACCCTAACCCTAACCCTAACCCTAACCCTAACATTAACCCTAACCCTAACCCTAACCCTAACCCTAGCCCAAATAACCCTAAACCCTAACCCTAACCCTGACCCTAAACCTAACCCTAAACCAACTAGCCCTAACACTAACCATAAGCCTAACCTTTACCAAAATAACCCTAACCATAACCCAAACCCAACTAACCCTAACCCTAACCCTAACCCTAACCCTAGCCCAAATAACCCTAACCCTAACCCTAACCCTGACCCTAAACCTAACCCTAAACCAAATAACCCTAACCCTAACCCTAAACCAACTAGCCCTAACACTAACCATAAGCCTAACCTTTACCAAAATAACCCTAACCATAACCCTAACCCAACTAACCATAACCCTAACCCTAACCCTAACCCTAACCCTAACCCTAGCCCAAATAACCCTAACCCTAACCCTAACCCTGACCCTAAACCTAAACCTAAACCAAATAACCCAATCCCTAACCCTAAACCAACTAGCCCTAACACTAACCATAAGCCTAACCTTTACCAAAATAACCCTAACCATAACCCAAACCCAACTAAGCCTAACCCTAACCCTAACCCTAACCCTAACCCTAACCCTAACCCTAACCCTAACCCTAACCCTAACCCTACCCCAAATAACCCTAACCCTAACCCTAACCCTGACCCTAAACCTAACCCTAAACCAAATAACCCTAACCCTAACCCTAAACCAACTAGCCCTAACACTAACCCTAAGCCTAACCTTTACCAAAATAACCCTAACTATAACCCTAACCCAACTACTACCCTAACCCTAACCCTAACCCTAACCCTAACCCTAGCCCAAATAACCCTAACCCTAACCCTAACCCTGACCCTAAACCTAACCCTAAACCAAATAACCCTAACCCTAACCCTAAACCAACTAGCCCTAACACTAACCATAAGCCTAACCTTTACCAAAATAACCCTAACCATAACCCAAACCCAACTAACCATAACCATAACCCTAACCCTAACCCTAACCCTAACCCTAGCCCAAATAACCCTAACCCTAACCCTAACCCTGACCCTAAACCTAACCCTAAACCAAATAACCCTAACCCTAACCCTAAACCAACTAGCCCTAACACTAACCATAAGCCTAACCTTTACCAAAATAACCCTAACTATAACCCTAACCCAACTAACCCTAACCCTAACCCTAACCCTAACCCTAACCCTAGCCCAAATAACCCTAACCCTAACCCTAACCCTGACCCTAAACCTAACCCTATACCAAATAACCCTAACCCTAACCCTAAACCAACTAGCCCTAACACTAACCATAAGCCTAACCTTTACCAAAATAACCCTAACCATAACCCAAACCCAACTAAACATAACCCTAACCCTAACCCTAACCCTAACCCTAACCCTAGCCCAAATAACCCTAACCCTAACCCTAACCCTGACCCTAAACCTAACCCTAAACCAAATAACCCTAACCCTAACCCTAAACCAACTAGCCCTAACACTAACCATAAGCCTAACCTTTACCAAAATAACCCTAACCATAACCCAAACCCAACTAACCATAACCCTAACCCTAACCCTAACCCTAACCCTAACCCTAACCCTAACCCTAACCCTAACCCTAGCCCAAATAACCCTAACCCTAACCCTAACCCTGACCCTAAACCTAAACCTAAACCAAATAACCCTAACCCTAACCCTAAACCAACTAGCCCTAACACTAACCATAAGCCTAACCTTTACCAAAATAACCCTAACCCTAACCCTAACCCTAACCCTGACCCTAGCCCAAATAACCCTAACCCTAACCCTAACCCTAACCCTACCCCAAATAACCCTAACCCTAACCCTAACCCTGACCCTAAACCTAAACCTAAACCAAATAACCCTAACCCTAACCCTAAACCAACTAGCCCTAACACTAACCATAAGCCTAACCTTTACCAAAATAACCCTAACCATTACCCAAACCCAACTAACCATAACCCTAACCCTAACCTTAACCCTAACCCTAACCCTAACCTTAACCCTAACCCTAACCCTAACCCTAACCCTAGCCCAAATAACCCTAAACCCTAACCCTAACCCTGACCCTAAACA
>NW_028276825.1:0-50296 GCF_052056855.1 Sturnus vulgaris
TCTTCTGCCGTCCGGCGAGAGCTGAACTCCGGCGGTCAGTTGCAGCTCTGCCCAACAGCGTGTTCTCAGTTCTGCGGGCAAGCACGCCCTCTTGCCTTGGCCCCGAGAGCAAAGTCCCGAGCGAGCACTCGACTCAGTGCAATGCACCCGGAAGGACGCTCTCGCTCGTCTTTCAAGGAGCGATTCCTAACAGCAGAAGCAGCAGAGGCACAAACTGCATGACGAGAAGGGACAACGTAGAACACGTCTCTGTCCTGGCACATTTTCGTGTGCGAAACTTCCCTCCGGGTCTTCGGGCCTTGCGAAGCCCCGTGTACTGCGAGCGCTGCTACTCGCAGCTGAGAAGGACCGTGGAGCTAGCGGCGAATTCGGAGAGCTCTTCGCTGCACTGCGCCGCTCGCAAGCGGCTTCGTTCTTCGCCTTCTGCCGTCCGGCGACAGCTGAACTCCGGCGGTCAGTTGCAGCTCTGCCCAACAGCGTGTTCTCAGTTCTGCGGGCAAGCACGCCCTCTTGCCTTGGCCCCGAGAGCAAAGTCCCGAGCGAGCACTCGACTCAGTGCAATGCACCCGGAAGGACGCTCTCGCTCGTCTTTCAAGGAGCGATTCCTAACAGCAGAAGCAGCAGAGGCACAAACTGCATGACGAGAAGGGACAACGTAGAACACGTCTCTGTCCTGGCACATTTTCGTGTGCGATACTTCCCTCCGGGTCTTCGGGCCTTGCGAAGCCCCGTGTACTGCGAGCGCTGCTACTCGCAGCTCAGAAGGACCGTGGAGCTAGCGGCGAATTCGGAGAGCTCTTCGCTGCACTGCGCCGCTCGCAAGCGGCTTCGTTCTTCGCCTTCTGCCGTCCGGCGACGAGCTGAACTCCGGCGGTCAGTTGCAGCTCTGCCCAACAGCGTGTTCTCAGTTCTGCGGGCAAGCACGCCCTCTTGCCTTGGCCCCGAGAGCAAAGTCCCGAGCGAGCACTCGACTCAGTGCAATGCACCCGGAAGGACGCTCTCGCTCGTCTTTCAAGGAGCGATTCCTAACAGCAGAAGCAGCAGAGGCACAAACTGCATGACGAGAAGGGACAACGTAGAACACGTCTCTGTCCCGGCACATTTTCGTGTGCGATACTTCCCTCCGGGTCTTCGGGCCTTGCGAAGCTCCGTGTACTGCGAGCGCTGCTACTCGCAGCTGAGAAGGACCGTGGAGCTAGCGGCGAATTCGGAGAGCTCTTCGCTGCACTGCGCCGCTCGCAAGCGGCTTCGTTCTTCGCCTTCTGCCGTCCGGCGACAGCTGAACTCCGGCGGTCAGTTGCAGCTCTGCCCAACAGCGTGTTCTCAGTTCTTGCGGGCAAGCACGCCCTCTTGCCTTGGCCCCGAGAGCAAAGTCCCGAGCGAGCACTCGACTCAGTGCAATGCACCCGGAAGGACGCTCTCGCTCGTCTTTCAAGGAGCGATTCCTAACAGCAGAAGCAGCAGAGGCACAAACTGCATGACGAGAAGGGACAACGTAGAACACGTCTCTGTCCCGGCACATTTTCCGTGTGCGATACTTCCCTCCGGGTCTTCGGGCCTTGCGAAGCTCCGTGTACTGCGAGCGCTGCTACTCGCAGCTCAGAAGGACCGTGGAGCTAGCGGCGAATTCGGAGAGCTCTTCGCTGCACTGCGCCGCTCGCAAGCGGCTTCGTTCTACGCCTTCTGCCGTCCGGCGAGAGCTGAACTCCGGCGGTCAGTTGCAGCTCTGCCCAACAGCGTGTTCTCAGTTCTGCGGGCAAGCACGCCCTCTTGCCTTGGCCCCGAGAGCAAAGTCCCGAGCGAGCACTCGACTCAGTGCAATGCACCCGGAAGGACGCTCTCGCTCGTCTTTCAAGGAGCGATTCCTAACAGCAGAAGCAGCAGAGGCACAAACTGCATGACGAGAAGGGACAACGTAGAACACGTCTCTGTCCCGGCACATTTTCGTGTGCGATACTTCCCTCCGGGTCTTCGGGCCTTGCGAAGCTCCGTGTACTGCGAGCGCTGCTACTCGCAGCTCAGAAGGACCGTGGAGCTAGCGGCGAATTCGGAGAGCTCTTCGCTGCACTGCGCCGCTCGCAAGCGGCTTCGTTCTACGCCTTCTGCCGTCCGGCGAGAGCTGAACTCCGGCGGTCAGTTGCAGCTCTGCCCAACAGCGTGTTCTCAGTTCTGCGGGCAAGCACGCCCTCTTGCCTTGGCCCTGAGAGCAAAGTCCCGAGCGAGCACTCGACTCAGTGCAATGCACCCGGAAGGACGCTCTCGCTCGTCTTTCAAGGAGCGATTCCTAACAGCAGAAGCAGCAGAGGCACAAACTGCATGACGAGAAGGGACAACGTAGAACACGTCTCTGTCCCGGCACATTTCGTGTGCGATACTTCCCTCCGGGTCTTCGGGCCTTGCGAAGCTCCGTGTACTGCGAGCGCTGCTACTCGCAGCTCAGAAGGACCGTGGAGCTAGCGGCGAATTCGGAGAGCTCTTCGCTGCACTGCGCCGCTCGCAAGCGGCTTCGTTCTTCGCCTTCTGCCGTCCGGCGACAGCTGAACTCCGGCGGTCAGTTGCAGCTCTGCCCAACAGCGTGTTCTCAGTTCTGCGGGCAAGCACGCCCTCTTGCCTTGGCCCCGAGAGCAAAGTCCCGAGCGAGCACTCGACTCAGTGCAATGCACCCGGAAGGACGCTCTCGCTCGCCTTTCAAGGAGCGATTCCTAACAGCAGAAGCAGCAGAGGCACAAACTGCATGACGAGAAGGGACAACGTAGAACACGTCTCTGTCCCGGCACATTTTCCGTGTGCGATACTTCCCTCCGGGTCTTCGGGCCTTGCGAAGCTCCGTGTACTGCGAGCGCTGCTACTCGCAGCTGAGAAGGACCGTGGAGCTAGCGGCGAATTCGGAGAGCTCTTCGCTGCACTGCGCCGCTCGCAAGCGGCTTCGTTCTTCGCCTTCTGCCGTCCGGCGACGAGCTGAACTCCGGCGGTCAGTTGCAGCTCTGCCCAACAGCGTGTTCTCAGTTCTGCGGGCAAGCACGCCCTCTTGCCTTGGCCCCGAGAGCAAAGTCCCGAGCGAGCACTCGACTCAGTGCAATGCACCCGGAAGGACGCTCTCGCTCGCTCTTTCAAGGAGCGATTCCTAACAGCAGAAGCAGCAGAGGCACAAACTGCATGACGAGAAGGGACAACGTAGAACACGTCTCTGTCCCGGCACATTTTCGTGTGCGATACTTCCCTCCGGGTCTTCGGGCCTTGCGAAGCTCCGTGTACTGCGAGCGCTGCTACTCGCAGCTGAGAAGGACCGTGGAGCTAGCGGCGAATTCGGAGAGCTCTTCGCTGCACTGCGCCGCTCGCAAGCGGCTTCGTTCTTCGCCTTCTGCCGTCCGGCGACAGCTGAACTCCGGCGGTCAGTTGCAGCTCTGCCCAACAGCGTGTTCTCAGTTCTGCGGGCAAGCACGCCCTCTTGCCTTGGCCCCGAGAGCAAAGTCCCGAGCGAGCACTCGACTCAGTGCAATGCACCCGGAAGGACGCTCTCGCTCGTCTTTCAAGGAGCGATTCCTAACAGCAGAAGCAGCAGAGGCACAAAACTGCATGACGAGAAGGGACAACGTAGAACACGTCTCTGTCCCGGCACATTTCCGTGTGCGATACTTCCCTCCGGGTCTTCGGGCCTTGCGAAGCTCCGTGTACTGCGAGCGCTGCTACTCGCAGCTGAGAAGGACCGTGGAGCTAGCGGCGAATTCGGAGAGCTCTTCGCTGCACTGCGCCGCTCGCAAGCGGCTTCGTTCTTCGCCTTCTGCCGTCCGGCGACAGCTGAACTCCGGCGGTCAGTTGCAGCTCTGCCCAACAGCGTGTTCTCAGTTCTGCGGGCAAGCACGCCCTCTTGCCTTGGCCCCGAGAGCAAAGTCCCGAGCGAGCACTCGACTCAGTGCAATGCACCCGGAAGGACGCTCTCGCTCGTCTTTCAAGGAGCGATTCCTAACAGCAGAAGCAGCAGAGGCACAAACTGCATGACGAGAAGGGACAACGTAGAACACGTCTCTGTCCCGGCACATTTCCGTGTGCGATACTTCCCTCCGGGTCTTCGGGCCTTGCGAAGCTCCGTGTACTGCGAGCGCTGCTACTCGCAGCTCAGAAGGACCGTGGAGCTAGCGGCGAATTCGGAGAGCTCTTCGCTGCACTGCGCCGCTCGCAAGCGGCTTCGTTCTTCGCCTTCTGCCGTCCGGCGACAGCTGAACTCCGGCGGTCAGTTGCAGCTCTGCCCAACAGCGTGTTCTCAGTTCTGCGGGCAAGCACGCCCTCTTGCCTTGGCCCCGAGAGCAAAGTCCCGAGCGAGCACTCGACTCAGTGCAATGCACCCGGAAGGACGCTCTCGCTCGTCTTTCAAGGAGCGATTCCTAACAGCAGAAGCAGCAGAGGCACAAACTGCATGACGAGAAGGGACAACGTAAGAACACGTCTCTGTCCCGGCACATTTCCGTGTGCGATACTTCCCTCCGCGGTCTTCGGGCCTTGCGAAGCTCCGTGTACTGCGAGCGCTGCTACTCGCAGCTCAGAAGGACCGTGGAGCTAGCGGCGAATTCGGAGAGCTCTTCGCTGCACTGCGCCGCTCGCAAGCGGCTTCGTTCTTCGCTTCTGCCGTCCGGCGACAGCTGAACTCCGGCGGTCAGTTGCAGCTCTGCCCAACAGCGTGTTCTCAGTTCTGCGGGCAAGCACGCCCTCTTGCCTTGGCCCCGAGAGCAAAGTCCCGAGCGAGCACTCGACTCAGTGCAATGCACCCGGAAGGACGCTCTCGCTCGTCTTTCAAGGAGCGATTCCTAACAGCAGAAGCAGCAGAGGCACAAACTGCATGACGAGAAGGGACAACGTAGAACACGTCTCTGTCCCGGCACATTTCGTGTGCGATACTTCCCTCCGGGTCTTCGGGCCTTGCGAAGCTCCGTGTACTGCGAGCGCTGCTACTCGCAGCTCAGAAGGACCGTGGAGCTAGCGGCGAATTCGGGAGAGCTCTTCGCTGCACTGCGCCGCTCGCAAGCGGCTTCGTTCTTCGCCTTCTGCCGTCCGGCGACAGCTGAACTCCGGCGGTCAGTTGCAGCTCTGCCCAACAGCGTGTTCTCAGTTCTGCGGGCAAGCACGCCCTCTTGCCTTGGCCCCGAGAGCAAAGTCCCGAGCGAGCACTCGACTCAGTGCAATGCACCCGGAAGGACGCTCTCGCTCGTCTTTCAAGGAGCGATTCCTAACAGCAGAAGCAGCAGAGGCACAAACTGCATGACGAGAAGGGACAACGTAGAACACGTCTCTGTCCCGGCACATTTCCGTGTGCGATACTTCCCTCCGGGTCTTCGGGCCTTGCGAAGCTCCGTGTACTGCGAGCGCTGCTACTCGCAGCTCAGAAGGACCGTGGAGCTAGCGGCGAATTCGGAGAGCTCTTCGCTGCACTGCGCCGCTCGCAAGCGGCTTCGTTCTACGCCTTCTGCCGTCCGGCGAGAGCTGAACTCCGGCGGTCAGTTGCAGCTCTGCCCAACAGCGTGTTCTCAGTTCTGCGGGCAAGCACGCCCTCTTGCCTTGGCCCCGAGAGCAAAGTCCCGAGCGAGCACTCGACTCAGTGCAATGCACCCGGAAGGACGCTCTCGCTCGCCTTTCAAGGAGCGATTCCTAACAGCAGAAGCAGCAGAGGCACAAACTGCATGACGAGAAGGGACAACGTAGAACACGTCTCTGTCCCGGCACATTTTCGTGTGCGAAACTTCCCTCCGGGTCTTCGGGCCTTGCGAAGCTCCGTGTACTGCGAGCGCTGCTACTCGCAGCTCAGAAGGACCGTGGAGCTAGCGGCGAATTCGGAGAGCTCTTCGCTGCACTGCGCCGCTCGCAAGCGGCTTCGTTCTTCGCCTTCTGCCGTCCGGCGACAGCTGAACTCCGGCGGTCAGTTGCAGCTCTGCCCAACAGCGTGTTCTCAGTTCTGCGGGCAAGCACGCCCTCTTGCCTTGGCCCCGAGAGCAAAGTCCCGAGCGAGCACTCGACTCAGTGCAATGCACCCGGAAGGACGCTCTCGCTCGCCTTTCAAGGAGCGATTCCTAACAGCAGAAGCAGCAGAGGCACAAACTGCATGACGAGAAGGGACAACGTAGAACACGTCTCTGTCCCGGCACATTTCCGTGTGCGATACTTCCCTCCGGGTCTTCGGGCCTTGCGAAGCCCCGTGTACTGCGAGCGCTGCTACTCGCAGCTCAGAAGGACCGTGGAGCTAGCGGCGAATTCGGAGAGCTCTTCGCTGCACTGCGCCGCTCGCAAGCGGCTTCGTTCTTCGCCTTCTGCCGTCCGGCGACAGCTGAACTCCGGCGGTCAGTTGCAGCTCTGCCCAACAGCGTGTTCTCAGTTCTGCGGGCAAGCACGCCCTCTTGCCTTGGCCCCGAGAGCAAAGTCCCGAGCGAGCACTCGACTCAGTGCAATGCACCCGGAAGGACGCTCTCGCTCGCCTTTCAAGGAGCGATTCCTAACAGCAGAAGCAGCAGAGGCACAAACTGAATGACGAGAAGGGACAACGTAGAACACGTCTCTGTCCCGGCACATTTTCGTGTGCGAAACTTCCCTCCGGGTCTTCGGGCCTTGCGAAGCTCCGTGTTCTGCGAGCGCTGCTACTCGCAGCTCAGAAGGACCGTGGAGCTAGCGGCGAATTCGGAGAGCTCTTCGCTGCACTGCGCCGCTCGCAAGCGGCTTCGTTCTTCGCCTTCTGCCGTCCGGCGACAGCTGAACTCCGGCGGTCAGTTGCAGCTCTGCCCAACAGCGTGTTCTCAGTTCTGCGGGCAAGCACGCCCTCTTGCCTTGGCCCCGAGAGCAAAGTCCCGAGCGAGCACTCGACTCAGTGCAATGCACCCGGAAGGACGCTCTCGCTCGTCTTTCAAGGAGCGATTCCTAACAGCAGAAGCAGCAGAGGCACAAACTGCATGACGAGAAGGGACAACGTAGAACACGTCTCTGTCCCGGCACATTTCCGTGTGCGATACTTCCCTCCGGGTCTTCGGGCCTTGCGAAGCTCCGTGTACTGCGAGCGCTGCTACTCGCAGCTCAGAAGGACCGTGGAGCTAGCGGCGAATTCGGAGAGCTCTTCGCTGCACTGCGCCGCTCGCAAGCGGCTTCGTTCTACGCCTTCTGCCGTCCGGCGAGAGCTGAACTCCGGCGGTCAGTTGCAGCTCTGCCCAACAGCGTGTTCTCAGTTCTGCGGGCAAGCACGCCCTCTTGCCTTGGCCCCGAGAGCAAAGTCCCGAGCGAGCACTCGACTCAGTGCAATGCACCCGGAAGGACGCTCTCGCTCGTCTTTCAAGGAGCGATTCCTAACAGCAGAAGCAGCAGAGGCACAAACTGCATGACGAGAAGGGACAACGTAGAACACGTCTCTGTCCCGGCACATTTCCGTGTGCGATACTTCCCTCCGGGTCTTCGGGCCTTGCGAAGCTCCGTGTACTGCGAGCGCTGCTACTCGCAGCTCAGAAGGACCGTGGAGCTAGCGGCGAATTCGGAGAGCTCTTCGCTGCACTGCGCCGCTCGCAAGCGGCTTCGTTCTACGCCTTCTGCCGTCCGGCGAGAGCTGAACTCCGGCGGTCAGTTGCAGCTCTGCCCAACAGCGTGTTCTCAGTTCTGCGGGCAAGCACGCCCTCTTGCCTTGGCCCCGAGAGCAAAGTCCCGAGCGAGCACTCGACTCAGTGCAATGCACCCGGAAGGACGCTCTCGCTCGTCTTTCAAGGAGCGATTCCTAACAGCAGAAGCAGCAGAGGCACAAACTGCATGACGAGAAGGGACAACGTAGAACACGTCTCTGTCCCGGCACATTTCCGTGTGCGATACTTCCCTCCGGGTCTTCGGGCCTTGCGAAGCTCCGTGTACTGCGAGCGCTGCTACTCGCAGCTCAGAAGGACCGTGGAGCTAGCGGCGAATTCGGAGAGCTCTTCGCTGCACTGCGCCGCTCGCAAGCGGCTTCGTTCTACGCCTTCTGCCGTCCGGCGACAGCTGAACTCCGGCGGTCAGTTGCAGCTCTGCCCAACAGCGTGTTCTCAGTTCTGCGGGCAAGCACGCCCTCTTGCCTTGGCCCCGAGAGCAAAGTCCCGAGCGAGCACTCGACTCAGTGCAATGCACCCGGAAGGACGCTCTCGCTCGTCTTTCAAGGAGCGATTCCTAACAGCAGAAGCAGCAGAGGCACAAACTGCATGACGAGAAGGGACAACGTAGAACACGTCTCTGTCCCGGCACATTTTCGTGTGCGATACTTCCCTCCGGGTCTTCGGGCCTTGCGAAGCTCCGTGTACTGCGAGCGCTGCTACTCGCAGCTCAGAAGGACCGTGGAGCTAGCGGCGAATTCGGAGAGCTCTTCGCTGCACTGCGCCGCTCGCAAGCGGCTTCGTTCTACGCCTTCTGCCGTCCGGCGAGAGCTGAACTCCGGCGGTCAGTTGCAGCTCTGCCCAACAGCGTGTTCTCAGTTCTGCGGGCAAGCACGCCCTCTTGCCTTGGCCCCGAGAGCAAAGTCCCGAGCGAGCACTCGACTCAGTGCAATGCACCCGGAAGGACGCTCTCGCTCGTCTTTCAAGGAGCGATTCCTAACAGCAGAAGCAGCAGAGGCACAAACTGCATGACGAGAAGGGACAACGTAGAACACGTCTCTGTCCCGGCACATTTTCGTGTGCGATACTTCCCTCCGGGTCTTCGGGCCTTGCGAAGCTCCGTGTACTGCGAGCGCTGCTACTCGCAGCTCAGAAGGACCGTGGAGCTAGCGGCGAATTCGGAGAGCTCTTCGCTGCACTGCGCCGCTCGCAAGCGGCTTCGTTCTTCGCCTTCTGCCGTCCGGCGACAGCTGAACTCCGGCGGTCAGTTGCAGCTCTGCCCAACAGCGTGTTCTCAGTTCTGCGGGCAAGCACGCCCTCTTGCCTTGGCCCCGAGAGCAAAGTCCCGAGCGAGCACTCGACTCAGTGCAATGCACCCGGAAGGACGCTCTCGCTCGCCTTTCAAGGAGCGATTCCTAACAGCAGAAGCAGCAGAGGCACAAACTGCATGACGAGAAGGGACAACGTAGAACACGTCTCTGTCCCGGCACATTTCCGTGTGCGATACTTCCCTCCGGGTCTTCGGGCCTTGCGAAGCTCCGTGTACTGCGAGCGCTGCTACTCGCAGCTGAGAAGGACCGTGGAGCTAGCGGCGAATTCGGAGAGCTCTTCGCTGCACTGCGCCGCTCGCAAGCGGCTTCGTTCTTCGCCTTCTGCCGTCCGGCGACAGCTGAACTCCGGCGGTCAGTTGCAGCTCTGCCCAACAGCGTGTTCTCAGTTCTGCGGGCAAGCACGCCCTCTTGCCTTGGCCCCGAGAGCAAAGTCCCGAGCGAGCACTCGACTCAGTGCAATGCACCCGGAAGGACGCTCTCGCTCGCCTTTCAAGGAGCGATTCCTAACAGCAGAAGCAGCAGAGGCACAAACTGCATGACGAGAAGGGACAACGTAGAACACGTCTCTGTCCCGGCACATTTTCGTGTGCGATACTTCCCTCCGGGTCTTCGGGCCTTGCGAAGCCCCGTGTACTGCGAGCGCTGCTACTCGCAGCTGAGAAGGACCGTGGAGCTAGCGGCGAATTCGGAGAGCTCTTCGCTGCACTGCGCCGCTCGCAAGCGGCTTCGTTCTTCGCCTTCTGCCGTCCGGCGACAGCTGAACTCCGGCGGTCAGTTGCAGCTCTGCCCAACAGCGTGTTCTCAGTTCTGCGGGCAAGCACGCCCTCTTGCCTTGGCCCCGAGAGCAAAGTCCCGAGCGAGCACTCGACTCAGTGCAATGCACCCGGAAGGACGCTCTCGCTCGTCTTTCAAGGAGCGATTCCTAACAGCAGAAGCAGCAGAGGCACAAACTGCATGACGAGAAGGGACAACGTAGAACACGTCTCTGTCCCGGCACATTTCCGTGTGCGATACTTCCCTCCGGGTCTTCGGGCCTTGCGAAGCTCCGTGTACTGCGAGCGCTGCTACTCGCAGCTGAGAAGGACCGTGGAGCTAGCGGCGAATTCGGAGAGCTCTTCGCTGCACTGCGCCGCTCGCAAGCGGCTTCGTTCTTCGCCTTCTGCCGTCCGGCGACAGCTGAACTCCGGCGGTCAGTTGCAGCTCTGCCCAACAGCGTGTTCTCAGTTCTGCGGGCAAGCACGCCCTCTTGCCTTGGCCCCGAGAGCAAAGTCCCGAGCGAGCACTCGACTCAGTGCAATGCACCCGGAAGGACGCTCTCGCTCGTCTTTCAAGGAGCGATTCCTAACAGCAGAAGCAGCAGAGGCACAAACTGCATGACGAGAAGGGACAACGTAGAACACGTCTCTGTCCCGGCACATTTCCGTGTGCGATACTTCCCTCCGGGTCTTCGGGCCTTGCGAAGCTCCGTGTACTGCGAGCGCTGCTACTCGCAGCTCAGAAGGACCGTGGAGCTAGCGGCGAATTCGGAGAGCTCTTCGCTGCACTGCGCCGCTCGCAAGCGGCTTCGTTCTTCGCCTTCTGCCGTCCGGCGACAGCTGAACTCCGGCGGTCAGTTGCAGCTCTGCCCAACAGCGTGTTCTCAGTTCTGCGGGCAAGCACGCCCTCTTGCCTTGGCCCCGAGAGCAAAGTCCCGAGCGAGCACTCGACTCAGTGCAATGCACCCGGAAGGACGCTCTCGCTCGTCTTTCAAGGAGCGATTCCTAACAGCAGAAGCAGCAGAGGCACAAACTGCATGACGAGAAGGGACAACGTAGAACACGTCTCTGTCCCGGCACATTTCCGTGTGCGATACTTCCCTCCGGGTCTTCGGGCCTTGCGAAGCTCCGTGTACTGCGAGCGCTGCTACTCGCAGCTCAGAAGGACCGTGGAGCTAGCGGCGAATTCGGAGAGCTCTTCGCTGCACTGCGCCGCTCGCAAGCGGCTTCGTTCTTCGCCTTCTGCCGTCCGGCGACAGCTGAACTCCGGCGGTCAGTTGCAGCTCTGCCCAACAGCGTGTTCTCAGTTCTGCGGGCAAGCACGCCCTCTTGCCTTGGCCCCGAGAGCCAAGTCCCGAGCGAGCACTCGACTCAGTGCAATGCACCCGGAAGGACGCTCTCGCTCGTCTTTCAAGGAGCGATTCCTAACAGCAGAAGCAGCAGAGGCACAAACTGCATGACGAGAAGGGACAACGTAGAACACGTCTCTGTCCCGGCACATTTCCGTGTGCGATACTTCCCTCCGGGTCTTCGGGCCTTGCGAAGCTCCGTGTACTGCGAGCGCTGCTACTCGCAGCTCAGAAGGACCGTGGAGCTAGCGGCGAATTCGGAGAGCTCTTCGCTGCACTGCGCCGCTCGCAAGCGGCTTCGTTCTTCGCCTTCTGCCGTCCGGCGAGAGCTGAACTCCGGCGGTCAGTTGCAGCTCTGCCCAACAGCGTGTTCTCAGTTCTGCGGGCAAGCACGCCCTCTTGCCTTGGCCCCGAGAGCAAAGTCCCGAGCGAGCACTCGACTCAGTGCAATGCACCCGGAAGGACGCTCTCGCTCGTCTTTCAAGGAGCGATTCCTAACAGCAGAAGCAGCAGAGGCACAAACTGCATGACGAGAAGGGACAACGTAGAACACGTCTCTGTCCCGGCACATTTCCGTGTGCGATACTTCCCTCCGGGTCTTCGGGCCTTGCGAAGCTCCGTGTACTGCGAGCGCTGCTACTCGCAGCTCAGAAGGACCGTGGAGCTAGCGGCGAATTCGGAGAGCTCTTCGCTGCACTGCGCCGCTCGCAAGCGGCTTCGTTCTACGCCTTCTGCCGTCCGGCGAGAGCTGAACTCCGGCGGTCAGTTGCAGCTCTGCCCAACAGCGTGTTCTCAGTTCTGCGGGCAAGCACGCCCTCTTGCCTTGGCCCCGAGAGCAAAGTCCCGAGCGAGCACTCGACTCAGTGCAATGCACCCGGAAGGACGCTCTCGCTCGCCTTTCAAGGAGCGATTCCTAACAGCAGAAGCAGCAGAGGCACAAACTGCATGACGAGAAGGGACAACGTAGAACACGTCTCTGTCCCGGCACATTTTCGTGTGCGAAACTTCCCTCCGGGTCTTCGGGCCTTGCGAAGCTCCGTGTACTGCGAGCGCTGCTACTCGCAGCTCAGAAGGACCGTGGAGCTAGCGGCGAATTCGGAGAGCTCTTCGCTGCACTGCGCCGCTCGCAAGCGGCTTCGTTCTTCGCCTTCTGCCGTCCGGCGACAGCTGAACTCCGGCGGTCAGTTGCAGCTCTGCCCAACAGCGTGTTCTCAGTTCTGCGGGCAAGCACGCCCTCTTGCCTTGGCCCCGAGAGCAAAGTCCCGAGCGAGCACTCGACTCAGTGCAATGCACCCGGAAGGACGCTCTCGCTCGCCTTTCAAGGAGCGATTCCTAACAGCAGAAGCAGCAGAGGCACAAACTGCATGACGAGAAGGGACAACGTAGAACACGTCTCTGTCCCGGCACATTTTCGTGTGCGATACTTCCCTCCGGGTCTTCGGGCCTTGCGAAGCCCCGTGTACTGCGAGCGCTGCTACTCGCAGCTCAGAAGGACCGTGGAGCTAGCGGCGAATTCGGAGAGCTCTTCGCTGCACTGCGCCGCTCGCAAGCGGCTTCGTTCTTCGCCTTCTGCCGTCCGGCGACAGCTGAACTCCGGCGGTCAGTTGCAGCTCTGCCCAACAGCGTGTTCTCAGTTCTGCGGGCAAGCACGCCCTCTTGCCTTGGCCCCGAGAGCAAAGTCCCGAGCGAGCACTCGACTCAGTGCAATGCACCCGGAAGGACGCTCTCGCTCGCCTTTCAAGGAGCGATTCCTAACAGCAGAAGCAGCAGAGGCACAAACTGAATGACGAGAAGGGACAACGTAGAACACGTCTCTGTCCCGGCACATTTTCGTGTGCGAAACTTCCCTCCGGGTCTTCGGGCCTTGCGAAGCTCCGTGTTCTGCGAGCGCTGCTACTCGCAGCTCAGAAGGACCGTGGAGCTAGCGGCGAATTCGGAGAGCTCTTCGCTGCACTGCGCCGCTCGCAAGCGGCTTCGTTCTTCGCCTTCTGCCGTCCGGCGACAGCTGAACTCCGGCGGTCAGTTGCAGCTCTGCCCAACAGCGTGTTCTCAGTTCTGCGGGCAAGCACGCCCTCTTGCCTTGGCCCCGAGAGCAAAGTCCCGAGCGAGCACTCGACTCAGTGCAATGCACCCGGAAGGACGCTCTCGCTCGTCTTTCAAGGAGCGATTCCTAACAGCAGAAGCAGCAGAGGCACAAACTGCATGACGAGAAGGGACAACGTAGAACACGTCTCTGTCCCGGCACATTTCCGTGTGCGATACTTCCCTCCGGGTCTTCGGGCCTTGCGAAGCTCCGTGTACTGCGAGCGCTGCTACTCGCAGCTCAGAAGGACCGTGGAGCTAGCGGCGAATTCGGAGAGCTCTTCGCTGCACTGCGCCGCTCGCAAGCGGCTTCGTTCTACGCCTTCTGCCGTCCGGCGAGAGCTGAACTCCGGCGGTCAGTTGCAGCTCTGCCCAACAGCGTGTTCTCAGTTCTGCGGGCAAGCACGCCCTCTTGCCTTGGCCCCGAGAGCAAAGTCCCGAGCGAGCACTCGACTCAGTGCAATGCACCCGGAAGGACGCTCTCGCTCGTCTTTCAAGGAGCGATTCCTAACAGCAGAAGCAGCAGAGGCACAAACTGCATGACGAGAAGGGACAACGTAGAACACGTCTCTGTCCCGGCACATTTCCGTGTGCGATACTTCCCTCCGGGTCTTCGGGCCTTGCGAAGCTCCGTGTACTGCGAGCGCTGCTACTCGCAGCTCAGAAGGACCGTGGAGCTAGCGGCGAATTCGGAGAGCTCTTCGCTGCACTGCGCCGCTCGCAAGCGGCTTCGTTCTACGCCTTCTGCCGTCCGGCGAGAGCTGAACTCCGGCGGTCAGTTGCAGCTCTGCCCAACAGCGTGTTCTCAGTTCTGCGGGCAAGCACGCCCTCTTGCCTTGGCCCCGAGAGCAAAGTCCCGAGCGAGCACTCGACTCAGTGCAATGCACCCGGAAGGACGCTCTCGCTCGTCTTTCAAGGAGCGATTCCTAACAGCAGAAGCAGCAGAGGCACAAACTGCATGACGAGAAGGGACAACGTAGAACACGTCTCTGTCCCGGCACATTTCCGTGTGCGATACTTCCCTCCGGGTCTTCGGGCCTTGCGAAGCTCCGTGTACTGCGAGCGCTGCTACTCGCAGCTCAGAAGGACCGTGGAGCTAGCGGCGAATTCGGAGAGCTCTTCGCTGCACTGCGCCGCTCGCAAGCGGCTTCGTTCTACGCCTTCTGCCGTCCGGCGACAGCTGAACTCCGGCGGTCAGTTGCAGCTCTGCCCAACAGCGTGTTCTCAGTTCTGCGGGCAAGCACGCCCTCTTGCCTTGGCCCCGAGAGCAAAGTCCCGAGCGAGCACTCGACTCAGTGCAATGCACCCGGAAGGACGCTCTCGCTCGTCTTTCAAGGAGCGATTCCTAACAGCAGAAGCAGCAGAGGCACAAACTGCATGACGAGAAGGGACAACGTAGAACACGTCTCTGTCCTGGCACATTTCCGTGTGCGATACTTCCCTCCGGGTCTTCGGGCCTTGCGAAGCTCCGTGTACTGCGAGCGCTGCTACTCGCAGCTCAGAAGGACCGTGGAGCTAGCGGCGAATTCGGAGAGCTCTTCGCTGCACTGCGCCGCTCGCAAGCGGCTTCGTTCTACGCCTTCTGCCGTCCGGCGAGAGCTGAACTCCGGCGGTCAGTTGCAGCTCTGCCCAACAGCGTGTTCTCAGTTCTGCGGGCAAGCACGCCCTCTTGCCTTGGCCCCGAGAGCAAAGTCCCGAGCGAGCACTCGACTCAGTGCAATGCACCCGGAAGGACGCTCTCGCTCGTCTTTCAAGGAGCGATTCCTAACAGCAGAAGCAGCAGAGGCACAAACTGCATGACGAGAAGGGACAACGTAGAACACGTCTCTGTCCCGGCACATTTCCGTGTGCGATACTTCCCTCCGGGTCTTCGGGCCTTGCGAAGCCCCGTGTACTGCGAGCGCTGCTACTCGCAGCTGAGAAGGACCGTGGAGCTAGCGGCGAATTCGGAGAGCTCTTCGCTGCACTGCGCCGCTCGCAAGCGGCTTCGTTCTACGCCTTCTGCCGTCCGGCGAGAGCTGAACTCCGGCGGTCAGTTGCAGCTCTGCCCAACAGCGTGTTCTCAGTTCTGCGGGCAAGCACGCCCTCTTGCCTTGGCCCCGAGAGCAAAGTCCCGAGCGAGCACTCGACTCAGTGCAATGCACCCGGAAGGACGCTCTCGCTCGTCTTTCAAGGAGCGATTCCTAACAGCAGAAGCAGCAGAGGCACAAACTGCATGACGAGAAGGGACAACGTAGAACACGTCTCTGTCCCGGCGCATTTTCGTGTGCGATACTTCCCTCCGGGTCTTCGGGCCTTGCGAAGCTCCGTGTACTGCGAGCGCTGCTACTCGCAGCTGAGAAGGACCGTGGAGCTAGCGGCGAATTCGGAGAGCTCTTCGCTGCACTGCGCCGCTCGCAAGCGGCTTCGTTCTACGCCTTCTGCCGTCCGGCGAGAGCTGAACTCCGGCGGTCAGTTGCAGCTCTGCCCAACAGCGTGTTCTCAGTTCTGCGGGCAAGCACGCCCTCTTGCCTTGGCCCCGAGAGCAAAGTCCCGAGCGAGCACTCGACTCAGTGCAATGCACCCGGAAGGACGCTCTCGCTCGTCTTTCAAGGAGCGATTCCTAACAGCAGAAGCAGCAGAGGCACAAACTGCATGACGAGAAGGGACAACGTAGAACACGTCTCTGTCCCGGCGCATTTTCGTGTGCGATACTTCCCTCCGGGTCTTCGGGCCTTGCGAAGCTCCGTGTACTGCGAGCGCTGCTACTCGCAGCTGAGAAGGACCGTGGAGCTAGCGGCGAATTCGGAGAGCTCTTCGCTGCACTGCGCCGCTCGCAAGCGGCTTCGTTCTTCGCCTTCTGCCGTCCGGCGACAGCTGAACTCCGGCGGTCAGTTGCAGCTCTGCCCAACAGCGTGTTCTCAGTTCTGCGGGCAAGCACGCCCTCTTGCCTTGGCCCCGAGAGCAAAGTCCCGAGCGAGCACTCGACTCAGTGCAATGCACCCGGAAGGACGCTCTCGCTCGCCTTTCAAGGAGCGATTCCTAACAGCAGAAGCAGCAGAGGCACAAACTGCATGACGAGAAGGGACAACGTAGAACACGTCTCTGTCCCGGCGCATTTTCGTGTGCGATACTTCCCTCCGGGTCTTCGGGCCTTGCGAAGCTCCGTGTACTGCGAGCGCTGCTACTCGCAGCTGAGAAGGACCGTGGAGCTAGCGGCGAATTCGGAGAGCTCTTCGCTGCACTGCGCCGCTCGCAAGCGGCTTCGTTCTTCGCCTTCTGCCGTCCGGCGACAGCTGAACTCCGGCGGTCAGTTGCAGCTCTGCCCAACAGCGTGTTCTCAGTTCTGCGGGCAAGCACGCCCTCTTGCCTTGGCCCCGAGAGCAAAGTCCCGAGCGAGCACTCGACTCAGTGCAATGCACCCGGAAGGACGCTCTCGCTCGCCTTTCAAGGAGCGATTCCTAACAGCAGAAGCAGCAGAGGCACAAACTGCATGACGAGAAGGGACAACGTAGAACACGTCTCTGTCCCGGCGCATTTTCGTGTGCGATACTTCCCTCCGGGTCTTCGGGCCTTGCGAAGCTCCGTGTACTGCGAGCGCTGCTACTCGCAGCTGAGAAGGACCGTGGAGCTAGCGGCGAATTCGGAGAGCTCTTCGCTGCACTGCGCCGCTCGCAAGCGGCTTCGTTCTTCGCCTTCTGCCGTCCGGCGACAGCTGAACTCCGGCGGTCAGTTGCAGCTCTGCCCAACAGCGTGTTCTCAGTTCTGCGGGCAAGCACGCCCTCTTGCCTTGGCCCCGAGAGCAAAGTCCCGAGCGAGCACTCGACTCAGTGCAATGCACCCGGAAGGACGCTCTCGCTCGCCTTTCAAGGAGCGATTCCTAACAGCAGAAGCAGCAGAGGCACAAACTGCATGACGAGAAGGGACAACGTAGAACACGTCTCTGTCCCGGCGCATTTTCGTGTGCGATACTTCCCTCCGGGTCTTCGGGCCTTGCGAAGCTCCGTGTACTGCGAGCGCTGCTACTCGCAGCTGAGAAGGACCGTGGAGCTAGCGGCGAATTCGGAGAGCTCTTCGCTGCACTGCGCCGCTCGCAAGCGGCTTCGTTCTTCGCCTTCTGCCGTCCGGCGACAGCTGAACTCCGGCGGTCAGTTGCAGCTCTGCCCAACAGCGTGTTCTCAGTTCTGCGGGCAAGCACGCCCTCTTGCCTTGGCCCCGAGAGCAAAGTCCCGAGCGAGCACTCGACTCAGTGCAATGCACCCGGAAGGACGCTCTCGCTCGCCTTTCAAGGAGCGATTCCTAACAGCAGAAGCAGCAGAGGCACAAACTGCATGACGAGAAGGGACAACGTAGAACACGTCTCTGTCCCGGCGCATTTTCGTGTGCGATACTTCCCTCCGGGTCTTCGGGCCTTGCGAAGCTCCGTGTACTGCGAGCGCTGCTACTCGCAGCTGAGAAGGACCGTGGAGCTAGCGGCGAATTCGGAGAGCTCTTCGCTGCACTGCGCCGCTCGCAAGCGGCTTCGTTCTTCGCCTTCTGCCGTCCGGCGAGAGCTGAACTCCGGCGGTCAGTTGCAGCTCTGCCCAACAGCGTGTTCTCAGTTCTGCGGGCAAGCACGCCCTCTTGCCTTGGCCCCGAGAGCAAAGTCCCGAGCGAGCACTCGACTCAGTGCAATGCACCCGGAAGGACGCTCTCGCTCGCCTTTCAAGGAGCGATTCCTAACAGCAGAAGCAGCAGAGGCACAAACTGCATGACGAGAAGGGACAACGTAGAACACGTCTCTGTCCCGGCGCATTTTCGTGTGCGATACTTCCCTCCGGGTCTTCGGGCCTTGCGAAGCTCCGTGTACTGCGAGCGCTGCTACTCGCAGCTGAGAAGGACCGTGGAGCTAGCGGCGAATTCGGAGAGCTCTTCGCTGCACTGCGCCGCTCGCAAGCGGCTTCGTTCTTCGCCTTCTGCCGTCCGGCGAGAGCTGAACTCCGGCGGTCAGTTGCAGCTCTGCCCAACAGCGTGTTCTCAGTTCTGCGGGCAAGCACGCCCTCTTGCCTTGGCCCCGAGAGCAAAGTCCCGAGCGAGCACTCGACTCAGTGCAATGCACCCGGAAGGACGCTCTCGCTCGCCTTTCAAGGAGCGATTCCTAACAGCAGAAGCAGCAGAGGCACAAACTGCATGACGAGAAGCGACAACGTAGAACACGTCTCTGTCCCGGCACATTTTCGTGTGCGAAACTTCCCTCCGGGTCTTCGGGCCTTGCGAAGCTCCGTGTACTGCGAGCGCTGCTACTCGCAGCTGAGAAGGACCGTGGAGCTAGCGGCGAATTCGGAGAGCTCTTCGCTGCACTGCGCCGCTCGCAAGCGGCTTCGTTCTTCGCCTTCTGCCGTCCGGCGACAGCTGAACTCCGGCGGTCAGTTGCAGCTCTGCCCAACAGCGTGTTCTCAGTTCTGCGGGCAAGCACGCCCTCTTGCCTTGGCCCCGAGAGCAAAGTCCCGAGCGAGCACTCGACTCAGTGCAATGCACCCGGAAGGACGCTCTCGCTCGTCTTTCAAGGAGCGATTCCTAACAGCAGAAGCAGCAGAGGCACAAACTGCATGACGAGAAGGGACAACGTAGAACACGTCTCTGTCCTGGCACATTTCCGTGTGCGATACTTCCCTCCGGGTCTTCGGGCCTTGCGAAGCTCCGTGTACTGCGAGCGCTGCTACTCGCAGCTCAGAAGGACCGTGGAGCTAGCGGCGAATTCGGAGAGCTCTTCGCTGCACTGCGCCGCTCGCAAGCGGCTTCGTTCTACGCCTTCTGCCGTCCGGCGAGAGCTGAACTCCGGCGGTCAGTTGCAGCTCTGCCCAACAGCGTGTTCTCAGTTCTGCGGGCAAGCACGCCCTCTTGCCTTGGCCCCGAGAGCAAAGTCCCGAGCGAGCACTCGACTCAGTGCAATGCACCCGGAAGGACGCTCTCGCTCGTCTTTCAAGGAGCGATTCCTAACAGCACAAGCAGCAGAGGCACAAACTGCATGACGAGAAGGGACAACGTAGAACACGTCTCGGTCCCGGCGCATTTTCGTGTGCGATACTTCCCTCCGGGTCTTCGGGCCTTGCGAAGCTCCGGGTACTGCGAGCGCTGCTACTCGCAGCTCAGAAGGACCGTGGAGCTAGCGGCGAATTCGGAGAGCTCTTCGCTGCACTGCGCCGCTCGCAAGCGGCTTCGTTCTACGCCTTCTGCCGTCCGGCGAGAGCTGAACTCCGGCGGTCAGTTGCAGCTCTGCCCAACAGCGTGTTCTCAGTTCTGCGGGCAAGCACGCCCTCTTGCCTTGGCCCCGAGAGCAAAGTCCCGAGCGAGCACTCGACTCAGTGCAATGCACCCGGAAGGACGCTCTCGCTCGTCTTTCAAGGAGCGATTCCTAACAGCACAAGCAGCAGAGGCACAAACTGCATGACGAGAAGGGACAACGTAGAACACGTCTCTGTCCCGGCGCATTTCCGTGTGCGATACTTCCCTCCGGGTCTTCGGGCCTTGCGAAGCTCCGTGTACTGCGAGCGCTGCTACTCGCAGCTCAGAAGGACCGTGGAGCTAGCGGCGAATTCGGAGAGCTCTTCGCTGCACTGCGCCGCTCGCAAGCGGCTTCGTTCTTCGCCTTCTGCCGTCCGGCGAGAGCTGAACTCCGGCGGTCAGTTGCAGCTCTGCCCAACAGCGTGTTCTCAGTTCTGCGGGCAAGCACGCCCTCTTGCCTTGGCCCCGAGAGCAAAGTCCCGAGCGAGCACTCGACTCAGTGCAATGCACCCGGAAGGACGCTCTCGCTCGTCTTTCAAGGAGCGATTCCTAACAGCACAAGCAGCAGAGGCACAAACTGCATGACGAGAAGGGACAACGTAGAACACGTCTCTGTCCCGGCGCATTTCCGTGTGCGATACTTCCCTCCGGGTCTTCGGGCCTTGCGAAGCTCCGTGTACTGCGAGCGCTGCTACTCGCAGCTGAGAAGGACCGTGGAGCTAGCGGCGAATTCGGAGAGCTCTTCGCTGCACTGCGCCGCTCGCAAGCGGCTTCGTTCTTCGCCTTCTGCCGTCCGGCGAGAGCTGAACTCCGGCGGTCAGTTGCAGCTCTGCCCAACAGCGTGTTCTCAGTTCTGCGGGCAAGCACGCCCTCTTGCCTTGGCCCCGAGAGCAAAGTCCCGAGCGAGCACTCGACTCAGTGCAATGCACCCGGAAGGACGCTCTCGCTCGTCTTTCAAGGAGCGATTCCTAACAGCACAAGCAGCAGAGGCACAAACTGCATGACGAGAAGGGACAACGTAGAACACGTCTCTGTCCCGGCGCATTTCCGTGTGCGATACTTCCCTCCGGGTCTTCGGGCCTTGCGAAGCTCCGTGTACTGCGAGCGCTGCTACTCGCAGCTGAGAAGGACCGTGGAGCTAGCGGCGAATTCGGAGAGCTCTTCGCTGCACTGCGCCGCTCGCAAGCGGCTTCGTTCTACGCCTTCTGCCGTCCGGCGAGAGCTGAACTCCGGCGGTCAGTTGCAGCTCTGCCCAACAGCGTGTTCTCAGTTCTGCGGGCAAGCACGCCCTCTTGCCTTGGCCCCGAGAGCAAAGTCTCGAGCGAGCACTCGACTCAGTGCAATGCACCCGGAAGGACGCTCTCGCTCGTCTTTCAAGGAGCGATTCCTAACAGCACAAGCAGCAGAGGCACAAACTGCATGACGAGAAGGGACAACGTAGAACACGTCTCTGTCCCGGCGCATTTCCGTGTGCGATACTTCCCTCCGGGTCTTCGGGCCTTGCGAAGCTCCGTGTACTGCGAGCGCTGCTACTCGCAGCTCAGAAGGACCGTGGAGCTAGCGGCGAATTCGGAGAGCTCTTCGCTGCACTGCGCCGCTCGCAAGCGGCTTCGTTCTACGCCTTCTGCCGTCCGGCGAGAGCTGAACTCCGGCGGTCAGTTGCAGCTCTGCCCAACAGCGTGTTCTCAGTTCTGCGGGCAAGCACGCCCTCTTGCCTTGGCCCCGAGAGCAAAGTCTCGAGCGAGCACTCGACTCAGTGCAATGCACCCGGAAGGACGCTCTCGCTCGTCTTTCAAGGAGCGATTCCTAACAGCACAAGCAGCAGAGGCACAAACTGCATGACGAGAAGGGACAACGTAGAACACGTCTCTGTCCCGGCACATTTCCGTGTGCGATACTTCCCTCCGGGTCTTCGGGCCTTGCGAAGCTCCGTGTACTGCGAGCGCTGCTACTCGCAGCTGAGAAGGACCGTGGAGCTAGCGGCGAATTCGGAGAGCTCTTCGCTGCACTGCGCCGCTCGCAAGCGGCTTCGTTCTACGCCTTCTGCCGTCCGGCGAGAGCTGAACTCCGGCGGTCAGTTGCAGCTCTGCCCAACAGCGTGTTCTCAGTTCTGCGGGCAAGCACGCCCTCTTGCCTTGGCCCCGAGAGCAAAGTCCCGAGCGAGCACTCGACTCAGTGCAATGCACCCGGAAGGACGCTCTCGCTCGTCTTTCAAGGAGCGATTCCTAACAGCACAAGCAGCAGAGGCACAAACTGCATGACGAGAAGGGACAACGTAGAACACGTCTCTGTCCCGGCACATTTTCGTGTGCGATACTTCCCTCCGGGTCTTCGGGCCTTGCGAAGCTCCGTGTACTGCGAGCGCTGCTACTCGCAGCTGAGAAGGACCGTGGAGCTAGCGGCGAATTCGGAGAGCTCTTCGCTGCACTGCGCCGCTCGCAAGCGGCTTCGTTCTACGCCTTCTGCCGTCCGGCGAGAGCTGAACTCCGGCGGTCAGTTGCAGCTCTGCCCAACAGCGTGTTCTCAGTTCTGCGGGCAAGCACGCCCTCTTGCCTTGGCCCCGAGAGCAAAGTCCCGAGCGAGCACTCGACTCAGTGCAATGCACCCGGAAGGACGCTCTCGCTCGTCTTTCAAGGAGCGATTCCTAACAGCACAAGCAGCAGAGGCACAAACTGCATGACGAGAAGGGACAACGTAGAACACGTCTCTGTCCCGGCGCATTTCCGTGTGCGATACTTCCCTCCGGGTCTTCGGGCCTTGCGAAGCTCCGTGTACTGCGAGCGCTGCTACTCGCAGCTGAGAAGGACCGTGGAGCTAGCGGCGAATTCGGAGAGCTCTTCGCTGCACTGCGCCGCTCGCAAGCGGCTTCGTTCTTCGCCTTCTGCCGTCCGGCGAGAGCTGAACTCCGGCGGTCAGTTGCAGCTCTGCCCAACAGCGTGTTCTCAGTTCTGCGGGCAAGCACGCCCTCTTGCCTTGGCCCCGAGAGCAAAGTCCCGAGCGAGCACTCGACTCAGTGCAATGCACCCGGAAGGACGCTCTCGCTCGTCTTTCAAGGAGCGATTCCTAACAGCAGAAGCAGCAGAGGCACAAACTGCATGACGAGAAGGGACAACGTAGAACACGTCTCTGTCCTGGCACATTTTCGTGTGCGATACTTCCCTCCGGGTCTTCGGGCCTTGCGAAGCCCCGTGTACTGCGAGCGCTGCTACTCGCAGCTGAGAAGGACCGTGGAGCTAGCGGCGAATTCGGAGAGCTCTTCGCTGCACTGCGCCGCTCGCAAGCGGCTTCGTTCTTCGCCTTCTGCCGTCCGGCGAGAGCTGAACTCCGGCGGTCAGTTGCAGCTCTGCCCAACAGCGTGTTCTCAGTTCTGCGGGCAAGCACGCCCTCTTGCCTTGGCCCCGAGAGCAAAGTCCCGAGCGAGCACTCGACTCAGTGCAATGCACCCGGAAGGACGCTCTCGCTCGTCTTTCAAGGAGCGATTCCTAACAGCAGAAGCAGCAGAGGCACAAACTGCATGACGAGAAGGGACAACGTAGAACACGTCTCTGTCCCGGCGCATTTCCGTGTGCGATACTTCCCTCCGGGTCTTCGGGCCTTGCGAAGCCCCGTGTACTGCGAGCGCTGCTACTCGCAGCTCAGAAGGACCGTGGAGCTAGCGGCGAATTCGGAGAGCTCTTCGCTGCACTGCGCCGCTCGCAAGCGGCTTCGTTCTACGCCTTCTGCCGTCCGGCGAGAGCTGAACTCCGGCGGTCAGTTGCAGCTCTGCCCAACAGCGTGTTCTCAGTTCTGCGGGCAAGCACGCCCTCTTGCCTTGGCCCCGAGAGCAAAGTCTCGAGCGAGCACTCGACTCAGTGCAATGCACCCGGAAGGACGCTCTCGCTCGTCTTTCAAGGAGCGATTCCTAACAGCACAAGCAGCAGAGGCACAAACTGCATGACGAGAAGGGACAACGTAGAACACGTCTCTGTCCCGGCGCATTTCCGTGTGCGATACTTCCCTCCGGGTCTTCGGGCCTTGCGAAGCTCCGTGTACTGCGAGCGCTGCTACTCGCAGCTCAGAAGGACCGTGGAGCTAGCGGCGAATTCGGAGAGCTCTTCGCTGCACTGCGCCGCTCGCAAGCGGCTTCGTTCTACGCCTTCTGCCGTCCGGCGAGAGCTGAACTCCGGCGGTCAGTTGCAGCTCTGCCCAACAGCGTGTTCTCAGTTCTGCGGGCAAGCACGCCCTCTTGCCTTGGCCCCGAGAGCAAAGTCTCGAGCGAGCACTCGACTCAGTGCAATGCACCCGGAAGGACGCTCTCGCTCGTCTTTCAAGGAGCGATTCCTAACAGCACAAGCAGCAGAGGCACAAACTGCATGACGAGAAGGGACAACGTAGAACACGTCTCTGTCCCGGCACATTTCCGTGTGCGATACTTCCCTCCGGGTCTTCGGGCCTTGCGAAGCTCCGTGTACTGCGAGCGCTGCTACTCGCAGCTGAGAAGGACCGTGGAGCTAGCGGCGAATTCGGAGAGCTCTTCGCTGCACTGCGCCGCTCGCAAGCGGCTTCGTTCTACGCCTTCTGCCGTCCGGCGAGAGCTGAACTCCGGCGGTCAGTTGCAGCTCTGCCCAACAGCGTGTTCTCAGTTCTGCGGGCAAGCACGCCCTCTTGCCTTGGCCCCGAGAGCAAAGTCCCGAGCGAGCACTCGACTCAGTGCAATGCACCCGGAAGGACGCTCTCGCTCGTCTTTCAAGGAGCGATTCCTAACAGCAGAAGCAGCAGAGGCACAAACTGCATGACGAGAAGGGACAACGTAGAACACGTCTCTGTCCTGGCACATTTTCGTGTGCGATACTTCCCTCCGGGTCTTCGGGCCTTGCGAAGCCCCGTGTACTGCGAGCGCTGCTACTCGCAGCTGAGAAGGACCGTGGAGCTAGCGGCGAATTCGGAGAGCTCTTCGCTGCACTGCGCCGCTCGCAAGCGGCTTCGTTCTTCGCCTTCTGCCGTCCGGCGAGAGCTGAACTCCGGCGGTCAGTTGCAGCTCTGCCCAACAGCGTGTTCTCAGTTCTGCGGGCAAGCACGCCCTCTTGCCTTGGCCCCGAGAGCAAAGTCCCGAGCGAGCACTCGACTCAGTGCAATGCACCCGGAAGGACGCTCTCGCTCGTCTTTCAAGGAGCGATTCCTAACAGCAGAAGCAGCAGAGGCACAAACTGCATGACGAGAAGGGACAACGTAGAACACGTCTCTGTCCTGGCACATTTTCGTGTGCGAAACTTCCCTCCGGGTCTTCGGGCCTTGCGAAGCTCCGTGTACTGCGAGCGCTGCTACTCGCAGCTGAGAAGGACCGTGGAGCTAGCGGCGAATTCGGAGAGCTCTTCGCTGCACTGCGCCGCTCGCAAGCGGCTTCGTTCTTCGCCTTCTGCCGTCCGGCGACAGCTGAACTCCGGCGGTCAGTTGCAGCTCTGCCCAACAGCGTGTTCTCAGTTCTGCGGGCAAGCACGCCCTCTTGCCTTGGCCCCGAGAGCAAAGTCCCGAGCGAGCACTCGACTCAGTGCAATGCACCCGGAAGGACGCTCTCGCTCGTCTTTCAAGGAGCGATTCCTAACAGCAGAAGCAGCAGAGGCACAAACTGCATGACGAGAAGGGACAACGTAGAACACGTCTCTGTCCCGGCACATTTTCGTGTGCGATACTTCCCTCCGGGTCTTCGGGCCTTGCGAAGCCCCGTGTACTGCGAGCGCTGCTACTCGCAGCTGAGAAGGACCGTGGAGCTAGCGGCGAATTCGGAGAGCTCTTCGCTGCACTGCGCCGCTCGCAAGCGGCTTCGTTCTTCGCCTTCTGCCGTCCGGCGACAGCTGAACTCCGGCGGTCAGTTGCAGCTCTGCCCAACAGCGTGTTCTCAGTTCTGCGGGCAAGCACGCCCTCTTGCCTTGGCCCCGAGAGCAAAGTCCCGAGCGAGCACTCGACTCAGTGCAATGCACCCGGAAGGACGCTCTCGCTCGTCTTTCAAGGAGCGATTCCTAACAGCAGAAGCAGCAGAGGCACAAACTGCATGACGAGAAGGGACAACGTAGAACACGTCTCTGTCCCGGCACATTTTCGTGTGCGAAACTTCCCTCCGGGTCTTCGGGCCTTGCGAAGCTCCGTGTACTGCGAGCGCTGCTACTCGCAGCTGAGAAGGACCGTGGAGCTAGCGGCGAATTCGGAGAGCTCTTCGCTGCACTGCGCCGCTCGCAAGCGGCTTCGTTCTTCGCCTTCTGCCGTCCGGCGACAGCTGAACTCCGGCGGTCAGTTGCAGCTCTGCCCAACAGCGTGTTCTCAGTTCTGCGGGCAAGCACGCCCTCTTGCCTTGGCCCCGAGAGCAAAGTCCCGAGCGAGCACTCGACTCAGTGCAATGCACCCGGAAGGACGCTCTCGCTCGTCTTTCAAGGAGCGATTCCTAACAGCAGAAGCAGCAGAGGCACAAACTGCATGACGAGAAGGGACAACGTAGAACACGTCTCTGTCCCGGCACATTTCCGTGTGCGATACTTCCCTCCGGGTCTTCGGGCCTTGCGAAGCTCCGTGTACTGCGAGCGCTGCTACTCGCAGCTCAGAAGGACCGTGGAGCTAGCGGCGAATTCGGAGAGCTCTTCGCTGCACTGCGCCGCTCGCAAGCGGCTTCGTTCTACGCCTTCTGCCGTCCGGCGAGAGCTGAACTCCGGCGGTCAGTTGCAGCTCTGCCCAACAGCGTGTTCTCAGTTCTGCGGGCAAGCACGCCCTCTTGCCTTGGCCCCGAGAGCAAAGTCCCGAGCGAGCACTCGACTCAGTGCAATGCACCCGGAAGGACGCTCTCGCTCGTCTTTCAAGGAGCGATTCCTAACAGCAGAAGCAGCAGAGGCACAAACTGCATGACGAGAAGGGACAACGTAGAACACGTCTCTGTCCCGGCACATTTCCGTGTGCGATACTTCCCTCCGGGTCTTCGGGCCTTGCGAAGCTCCGTGTACTGCGAGCGCTGCTACTCGCAGCTCAGAAGGACCGTGGAGCTAGCGGCGAATTCGGAGAGCTCTTCGCTGCACTGCGCCGCTCGCAAGCGGCTTCGTTCTACGCCTTCTGCCGTCCGGCGAGAGCTGAACTCCGGCGGTCAGTTGCAGCTCTGCCCAACAGCGTGTTCTCAGTTCTGCGGGCAAGCACGCCCTCTTGCCTTGGCCCCGAGAGCAAAGTCCCGAGCGAGCACTCGACTCAGTGCAATGCACCCGGAAGGACGCTCTCGCTCGTCTTTCAAGGAGCGATTCCTAACAGCAGAAGCAGCAGAGGCACAAACTGCATGACGAGAAGGGACAACGTAGAACACGTCTCTGTCCCGGCACATTTTCGTGTGCGATACTTCCCTCCGGGTCTTCGGGCCTTGCGAAGCTCCGTGTACTGCGAGCGCTGCTACTCGCAGCTCAGAAGGACCGTGGAGCTAGCGGCGAATTCGGAGAGCTCTTCGCTGCACTGCGCCGCTCGCAAGCGGCTTCGTTCTACGCCTTCTGCCGTCCGGCGAGAGCTGAACTCCGGCGGTCAGTTGCAGCTCTGCCCAACAGCGTGTTCTCAGTTCTGCGGGCAAGCACGCCCTCTTGCCTTGGCCCCGAGAGCAAAGTCCCGAGCGAGCACTCGACTCAGTGCAATGCACCCGGAAGGACGCTCTCGCTCGCCTTTCAAGGAGCGATTCCTAACAGCAGAAGCAGCAGAGGCACAAACTGCATGACGAGAAGGGACAACGTAGAACACGTCTCTGTCCCGGCACATTTTCGTGTGCGATACTTCCCTCCGGGTCTTCGGGCCTTGCGAAGCCCCGTGTACTGCGAGCGCTGCTACTCGCAGCTGAGAAGGACCGTGGAGCTAGCGGCGAATTCGGAGAGCTCTTCGCTGCACTGCGCCGCTCGCAAGCGGCTTCGTTCTACGCCTTCTGCCGTCCGGCGACAGCTGAACTCCGGCGGTCAGTTGCAGCTCTGCCCAACAGCGTGTTCTCAGTTCTGCGGGCAAGCACGCCCTCTTGCCTTGGCCCCGAGAGCAAAGTCTCGAGCGAGCACTCGACTCAGTGCAATGCACCCGGAAGGACGCTCTCGCTCGTCTTTCAAGGAGCGATTCCTAACAGCAGAAGCAGCAGAGGCACAAACTGCATGACGAGAAGGGACAACGTAGAACACGTCTCTGTCCCGGCACATTTTCGTGTGCGATACTTCCCTCCGGGTCTTCGGGCCTTGCGAAGCTCCGTGTACTGCGAGCGCTGCTACTCGCAGCTGAGAAGGACCGTGGAGCTAGCGGCGAATTCGGAGAGCTCTTCGCTGCACTGCGCCGCTCGCAAGCGGCTTCGTTCTACGCCTTCTGCCGTCCGGCGACAGCTGAACTCCGGCGGTCAGTTGCAGCTCTGCCCAACAGCGTGTTCTCAGTTCTGCGGGCAAGCACGCCCTCTTGCCTTGGCCCCGAGAGCAAAGTCCCGAGCGAGCACTCGACTCAGTGCAATGCACCCGGAAGGACGCTCTCGCTCGTCTTTCAAGGAGCGATTCCTAACAGCAGAAGCAGCAGAGGCACAAACTGCATGACGAGAAGGGACAACGTAGAACACGTCTCTGTCCCGGCGCATTTCCGTGTGCGATACTTCCCTCCGGGTCTTCGGGCCTTGCGAAGCTCCGTGTACTGCGAGCGCTGCTACTCGCAGCTGAGAAGGACCGTGGAGCTAGCGGCGAATTCGGAGAGCTCTTCGCTGCACTGCGCCGCTCGCAAGCGGCTTCGTTCTTCGCCTTCTGCCGTCCGGCGAGAGCTGAACTCCGGCGGTCAGTTGCAGCTCTGCCCAACAGCGTGTTCTCAGTTCTGCGGGCAAGCACGCCCTCTTGCCTTGGCCCCGAGAGCAAAGTCCCGAGCGAGCACTCGACTCAGTGCAATGCACCCGGAAGGACGCTCTCGCTCGTCTTTCAAGGAGCGATTCCTAACAGCAGAAGCAGCAGAGGCACAAACTGCATGACGAGAAGGGACAACGTAGAACACGTCTCTGTCCTGGCACATTTTCGTGTGCGATACTTCCCTCCGGGTCTTCGGGCCTTGCGAAGCCCCGTGTACTGCGAGCGCTGCTACTCGCAGCTGAGAAGGACCGTGGAGCTAGCGGCGAATTCGGAGAGCTCTTCGCTGCACTGCGCCGCTCGCAAGCGGCTTCGTTCTTCGCCTTCTGCCGTCCGGCGAGAGCTGAACTCCGGCGGTCAGTTGCAGCTCTGCCCAACAGCGTGTTCTCAGTTCTGCGGGCAAGCACGCCCTCTTGCCTTGGCCCCGAGAGCAAAGTCCCGAGCGAGCACTCGACTCAGTGCAATGCACCCGGAAGGACGCTCTCGCTCGTCTTTCAAGGAGCGATTCCTAACAGCAGAAGCAGCAGAGGCACAAACTGCATGACGAGAAGGGACAACGTAGAACACGTCTCTGTCCTGGCACATTTTCGTGTGCGAAACTTCCCTCCGGGTCTTCGGGCCTTGCGAAGCTCCGTGTACTGCGAGCGCTGCTACTCGCAGCTGAGAAGGACCGTGGAGCTAGCGGCGAATTCGGAGAGCTCTTCGCTGCACTGCGCCGCTCGCAAGCGGCTTCGTTCTTCGCCTTCTGCCGTCCGGCGACAGCTGAACTCCGGCGGTCAGTTGCAGCTCTGCCCAACAGCGTGTTCTCAGTTCTGCGGGCAAGCACGCCCTCTTGCCTTGGCCCCGAGAGCAAAGTCCCGAGCGAGCACTCGACTCAGTGCAATGCACCCGGAAGGACGCTCTCGCTCGTCTTTCAAGGAGCGATTCCTAACAGCAGAAGCAGCAGAGGCACAAACTGCATGACGAGAAGGGACAACGTAGAACACGTCTCTGTCCTGGCACATTTTCGTGTGCGAAACTTCCCTCCGGGTCTTCGGGCCTTGCGAAGCCCCGTGTACTGCGAGCGCTGCTACTCGCAGCTGAGAAGGACCGTGGAGCTAGCGGCGAATTCGGAGAGCTCTTCGCTGCACTGCGCCGCTCGCAAGCGGCTTCGTTCTTCGCCTTCTGCCGTCCGGCGACAGCTGAACTCCGGCGGTCAGTTGCAGCTCTGCCCAACAGCGTGTTCTCAGTTCTGCGGGCAAGCACGCCCTCTTGCCTTGGCCCCGAGAGCAAAGTCCCGAGCGAGCACTCGACTCAGTGCAATGCACCCGGAAGGACGCTCTCGCTCGTCTTTCAAGGAGCGATTCCTAACAGCAGAAGCAGCAGAGGCACAAACTGCATGACGAGAAGGGACAACGTAGAACACGTCTCTGTCCCGGCACATTTTCGTGTGCGATACTTCCCTCCGGGTCTTCGGGCCTTGCGAAGCCCCGTGTACTGCGAGCGCTGCTACTCGCAGCTGAGAAGGACCGTGGAGCTAGCGGCGAATTCGGAGAGCTCTTCGCTGCACTGCGCCGCTCGCAAGCGGCTTCGTTCTTCGCCTTCTGCCGTCCGGCGACAGCTGAACTCCGGCGGTCAGTTGCAGCTCTGCCCAACAGCGTGTTCTCAGTTCTGCGGGCAAGCACGCCCTCTTGCCTTGGCCCCGAGAGCAAAGTCCCGAGCGAGCACTCGACTCAGTGCAATGCACCCGGAAGGACGCTCTCGCTCGTCTTTCAAGGAGCGATTCCTAACAGCAGAAGCAGCAGAGGCACAAACTGCATGACGAGAAGGGACAACGTAGAACACGTCTCTGTCCCGGCACATTTTCGTGTGCGAAACTTCCCTCCGGGTCTTCGGGCCTTGCGAAGCTCCGTGTACTGCGAGCGCTGCTACTCGCAGCTCAGAAGGACCGTGGAGCTAGCGGCGAATTCGGAGAGCTCTTCGCTGCACTGCGCCGCTCGCAAGCGGCTTCGTTCTACGCCTTCTGCCGTCCGGCGAGAGCTGAACTCCGGCGGTCAGTTGCAGCTCTGCCCAACAGCGTGTTCTCAGTTCTGCGGGCAAGCACGCCCTCTTGCCTTGGCCCCGAGAGCAAAGTCCCGAGCGAGCACTCGACTCAGTGCAATGCACCCGGAAGGACGCTCTCGCTCGTCTTTCAAGGAGCGATTCCTAACAGCAGAAGCAGCAGAGGCACAAACTGCATGACGAGAAGGGACAACGTAGAACACGTCTCTGTCCCGGCACATTTTCGTGTGCGATACTTCCCTCCGGGTCTTCGGGCCTTGCGAAGCTCCGTGTACTGCGAGCGCTGCTACTCGCAGCTCAGAAGGACCGTGGAGCTAGCGGCGAATTCGGAGAGCTCTTCGCTGCACTGCGCCGCTCGCAAGCGGCTTCGTTCTACGCCTTCTGCCGTCCGGCGAGAGCTGAACTCCGGCGGTCAGTTGCAGCTCTGCCCAACAGCGTGTTCTCAGTTCTGCGGGCAAGCACGCCCTCTTGCCTTGGCCCCGAGAGCAAAGTCCCGAGCGAGCACTCGACTCAGTGCAATGCACCCGGAAGGACGCTCTCGCTCGTCTTTCAAGGAGCGATTCCTAACAGCAGAAGCAGCAGAGGCACAAACTGCATGACGAGAAGGGACAACGTAGAACACGTCTCTGTCCCGGCACATTTCCGTGTGCGATACTTCCCTCCGGGTCTTCGGGCCTTGCGAAGCTCCGTGTACTGCGAGCGCTGCTACTCGCAGCTCAGAAGGACCGTGGAGCTAGCGGCGAATTCGGAGAGCTCTTCGCTGCACTGCGCCGCTCGCAAGCGGCTTCGTTCTTCGCCTTCTGCCGTCCGGCGACAGCTGAACTCCGGCGGTCAGTTGCAGCTCTGCCCAACAGCGTGTTCTCAGTTCTGCGGGCAAGCACGCCCTCTTGCCTTGGCCCCGAGAGCAAAGTCCCGAGCGAGCACTCGACTCAGTGCAATGCACCCGGAAGGACGCTCTCGCTCGTCTTTCAAGGAGCGATTCCTAACAGCAGAAGCAGCAGAGGCACAAACTGCATGACGAGAAGGGACAACGTAGAACACGTCTCTGTCCTGGCACATTTTCGTGTGCGATACTTCCCTCCGGGTCTTCGGGCCTTGCGAAGCCCCGTGTACTGCGAGCGCTGCTACTCGCAGCTGAGAAGGACCGTGGAGCTAGCGGCGAATTCGGAGAGCTCTTCGCTGCACTGCGCCGCTCGCAAGCGGCTTCGTTCTTCGCCTTCTGCCGTCCGGCGAGAGCTGAACTCCGGCGGTCAGTTGCAGCTCTGCCCAACAGCGTGTTCTCAGTTCTGCGGGCAAGCACGCCCTCTTGCCTTGGCCCCGAGAGCAAAGTCCCGAGCGAGCACTCGACTCAGTGCAATGCACCCGGAAGGACGCTCTCGCTCGTCTTTCAAGGAGCGATTCCTAACAGCAGAAGCAGCAGAGGCACAAACTGCATGACGAGAAGGGACAACGTAGAACACGTCTCTGTCCTGGCACATTTTCGTGTGCGAAACTTCCCTCCGGGTCTTCGGGCCTTGCGAAGCCCCGTGTACTGCGAGCGCTGCTACTCGCAGCTGAGAAGGACCGTGGAGCTAGCGGCGAATTCGGAGAGCTCTTCGCTGCACTGCGCCGCTCGCAAGCGGCTTCGTTCTTCGCCTTCTGCCGTCCGGCGACAGCTGAACTCCGGCGGTCAGTTGCAGCTCTGCCCAACAGCGTGTTCTCAGTTCTGCGGGCAAGCACGCCCTCTTGCCTTGGCCCCGAGAGCAAAGTCCCGAGCGAGCACTCGACTCAGTGCAATGCACCCGGAAGGACGCTCTCGCTCGTCTTTCAAGGAGCGATTCCTAACAGCAGAAGCAGCAGAGGCACAAACTGCATGACGAGAAGGGACAACGTAGAACACGTCTCTGTCCTGGCACATTTTCGTGTGCGATACTTCCCTCCGGGTCTTCGGGCCTTGCGAAGCCCCGTGTACTGCGAGCGCTGCTACTCGCAGCTGAGAAGGACCGTGGAGCTAGCGGCGAATTCGGAGAGCTCTTCGCTGCACTGCGCCGCTCGCAAGCGGCTTCGTTCTTCGCCTTCTGCCGTCCGGCGACAGCTGAACTCCGGCGGTCAGTTGCAGCTCTGCCCAACAGCGTGTTCTCAGTTCTGCGGGCAAGCACGCCCTCTTGCCTTGGCCCCGAGAGCAAAGTCCCGAGCGAGCACTCGACTCAGTGCAATGCACCCGGAAGGACGCTCTCGCTCGTCTTTCAAGGAGCGATTCCTAACAGCAGAAGCAGCAGAGGCACAAACTGCATGACGAGAAGGGACAACGTAGAACACGTCTCTGTCCCGGCACATTTTCGTGTGCGATACTTCCCTCCGGGTCTTCGGGCCTTGCGAAGCCCCGTGTACTGCGAGCGCTGCTACTCGCAGCTCAGAAGGACCGTGGAGCTAGCGGCGAATTCGGAGAGCTCTTCGCTGCACTGCGCCGCTCGCAAGCGGCTTCGTTCTTCGCCTTCTGCCGTCCGGCGACAGCTGAACTCCGGCGGTCAGTTGCAGCTCTGCCCAACAGCGTGTTCTCAGTTCTGCGGGCAAGCACGCCCTCTTGCCTTGGCCCCGAGAGCAAAGTCCCGAGCGAGCACTCGACTCAGTGCAATGCACCCGGAAGGACGCTCTCGCTCGTCTTTCAAGGAGCGATTCCTAACAGCAGAAGCAGCAGAGGCACAAACTGCATGACGAGAAGGGACAACGTAGAACACGTCTCTGTCCCGGCACATTTTCGTGTGCGAAACTTCCCTCCGGGTCTTCGGGCCTTGCGAAGCTCCGTGTACTGCGAGCGCTGCTACTCGCAGCTGAGAAGGACCGTGGAGCTAGCGGCGAATTCGGAGAGCTCTTCGCTGCACTGCGCCGCTCGCAAGCGGCTTCGTTCTTCGCCTTCTGCCGTCCGGCGACAGCTGAACTCCGGCGGTCAGTTGCAGCTCTGCCCAACAGCGTGTTCTCAGTTCTGCGGGCAAGCACGCCCTCTTGCCTTGGCCCCGAGAGCAAAGTCCCGAGCGAGCACTCGACTCAGTGCAATGCACCCGGAAGGACGCTCTCGCTCGTCTTTCAAGGAGCGATTCCTAACAGCAGAAGCAGCAGAGGCACAAACTGCATGACGAGAAGGGACAACGTAGAACACGTCTCTGTCCCGGCACATTTTCGTGTGCGATACTTCCCTCCGGGTCTTCGGGCCTTGCGAAGCTCCGTGTACTGCGAGCGCTGCTACTCGCAGCTCAGAAGGACCGTGGAGCTAGCGGCGAATTCGGAGAGCTCTTCGCTGCACTGCGCCGCTCGCAAGCGGCTTCGTTCTACGCCTTCTGCCGTCCGGCGAGAGCTGAACTCCGGCGGTCAGTTGCAGCTCTGCCCAACAGCGTGTTCTCAGTTCTGCGGGCAAGCACGCCCTCTTGCCTTGGCCCCGAGAGCAAAGTCCCGAGCGAGCACTCGACTCAGTGCAATGCACCCGGAAGGACGCTCTCGCTCGCCTTTCAAGGAGCGATTCCTAACAGCAGAAGCAGCAGAGGCACAAACTGCATGACGAGAAGGGACAACGTAGAACACGTCTCTGTCCCGGCACATTTCCGTGTGCGATACTTCCCTCCGGGTCTTCGGGCCTTGCGAAGCCCCGTGTACTGCGAGCGCTGCTACTCGCAGCTGAGAAGGACCGTGGAGCTAGCGGCGAATTCGGAGAGCTCTTCGCTGCACTGCGCCGCTCGCAAGCGGCTTCGTTCTTCGCCTTCTGCCGTCCGGCGACAGCTGAACTCCGGCGGTCAGTTGCAGCTCTGCCCAACAGCGTGTTCTCAGTTCTGCGGGCAAGCACGCCCTCTTGCCTTGGCCCCGAGAGCAAAGTCCCGAGCGAGCACTCGACTCAGTGCAATGCACCCGGAAGGACGCTCTCGCTCGTCTTTCAAGGAGCGATTCCTAACAGCAGAAGCAGCAGAGGCACAAACTGCATGACGAGAAGGGACAACGTAGAACACGTCTCTGTCCTGGCACATTTCCGTGTGCGATACTTCCCTCCGGGTCTTCGGGCCTTGCGAAGCTCCGTGTACTGCGAGCGCTGCTACTCGCAGCTGAGAAGGACCGTGGAGCTAGCGGCGAATTCGGAGAGCTCTTCGCTGCACTGCGCCGCTCGCAAGCGGCTTCGTTCTTCGCCTTCTGCCGTCCGGCGACAGCTGAACTCCGGCGGTCAGTTGCAGCTCTGCCCAACAGCGTGTTCTCAGTTCTGCGGGCAAGCACGCCCTCTTGCCTTGGCCCCGAGAGCAAAGTCCCGAGCGAGCACTCGACTCAGTGCAATGCACCCGGAAGGACGCTCTCGCTCGTCTTTCAAGGAGCGATTCCTAACAGCAGAAGCAGCAGAGGCACAAACTGCATGACGAGAAGGGACAACGTAGAACACGTCTCTGTCCCGGCACATTTCCGTGTGCGATACTTCCCTCCGGGTCTTCGGGCCTTGCGAAGCTCTGTGTACTGTGAGCGCTGCTACTCGCAGCTCAGAAGGACCGTGGAGCTAGCGGCGAATTCGGAGAGCTCTTCGCTGCACTGCGCCGCTCGCAAGCGGCTTCGTTCTTCGCCTTCTGCCGTCCGGCGAGAGCTGAACTCCGGCGGTCAGTTGCAGCTCTGCCCAACAGCGTGTTCTCAGTTCTGCGGGCAAGCACGCCCTCTTGCCTTGGCCCCGAGAGCAAAGTCCCGAGCGAGCACTCGACTCAGTGCAATGCACCCGGAAGGACGCTCTCGCTCGTCTTTCAAGGAGCGATTCCTAACAGCAGAAGCAGCAGAGGCACAAACTGCATGACGAGAAGGGACAACGTAGAACACGTCTCTGTCCCGGCACATTTCCGTGTGCGATACTTCCCTCCGGGTCTTCGGGCCTTGCGAAGCTCCGTGTACTGCGAGCGCTGCTACTCGCAGCTCAGAAGGACCGTGGAGCTAGCGGCGAATTCGGAGAGCTCTTCGCTGCACTGCGCCGCTCGCAAGCGGCTTCGTTCTTCGCCTTCTGCCGTCCGGCGACAGCTGAACTCCGGCGGTCAGTTGCAGCTCTGCCCAACAGCGTGTTCTCAGTTCTGCGGGCAAGCACGCCCTCTTGCCTTGGCCCCGAGAGCAAAGTCCCGAGCGAGCACTCGACTCAGTGCAATGCACCCGGAAGGACGCTCTCGCTCGTCTTTCAAGGAGCGATTCCTAACAGCAGAAGCAGCAGAGGCACAAACTGCATGACGAGAAGGGACAACGTAGAACACGTCTCTGTCCCGGCACATTTCCGTGTGCGATACTTCCCTCCGGGTCTTCGGGCCTTGCGAAGCTCCGTGTACTGCGAGCGCTGCTACTCGCAGCTCAGAAGGACCGTGGAGCTAGCGGCGAATTCGGAGAGCTCTTCGCTGCACTGCGCCGCTCGCAAGCGGCTTCGTTCTTCGCCTTCTGCCGTCCGGCGACAGCTGAACTCCGGCGGTCAGTTGCAGCTCTGCCCAACAGCGTGTTCTCAGTTCTGCGGGCAAGCACGCCCTCTTGCCTTGGCCCCGAGAGCAAAGTCCCGAGCGAGCACTCGACTCAGTGCAATGCACCCGGAAGGACGCTCTCGCTCGTCTTTCAAGGAGCGATTCCTAACAGCAGAAGCAGCAGAGGCACAAACTGCATGACGAGAAGGGACAACGTAGAACACGTCTCTGTCCCGGCACATTTCCGTGTGCGATACTTCCCTCCGGGTCTTCGGGCCTTGCGAAGCTCCGTGTACTGCGAGCGCTGCTACTCGCAGCTCAGAAGGACCGTGGAGCTAGCGGCGAATTCGGAGAGCTCTTCGCTGCACTGCGCCGCTCGCAAGCGGCTTCGTTCTACGCCTTCTGCCGTCCGGCGACAGCTGAACTCCGGCGGTCAGTTGCAGCTCTGCCCAACAGCGTGTTCTCAGTTCTGCGGGCAAGCACGCCCTCTTGCCTTGGCCCCGAGAGCAAAGTCCCGAGCGAGCACTCGACTCAGTGCAATGCACCCGGAAGGACGCTCTCGCTCGCCTTTCAAGGAGCGATTCCTAACAGCAGAAGCAGCAGAGGCACAAACTGCATGACGAGAAGGGACAACGTAGAACACGTCTCTGTCCCGGCACATTTTCGTGTGCGAAACTTCCCTCCGGGTCTTCGGGCCTTGCGAAGCTCCGTGTACTGCGAGCGCTGCTACTCGCAGCTGAGAAGGACCGTGGAGCTAGCGGCGAATTCGGAGAGCTCTTCGCTGCACTGCGCCGCTCGCAAGCGGCTTCGTTCTTCGCCTTCTGCCGTCCGGCGAGAGCTGAACTCCGGCGGTCAGTTGCAGCTCTGCCCAACAGCGTGTTCTCAGTTCTGCGGGCAAGCACGCCCTCTTGCCTTGGACCCGAGAGCAAAGTCCCGAGCGAGCACTCGACTCAGTGCAATGCACCCGGAAGGACGCTCTCGCTCGCCTTTCAAGGAGCGATTCCTAACAGCAGAAGCAGCAGAGGCACAAACTGCATGACGAGAAGGGACAACGTAGAACACGTCTCTGTCCCGGCACATTTTCGTGTGCGATACTTCCCTCCGGGTCTTCGGGCCTTGCGAAGCCCCGTGTACTGCGAGCGCTGCTACTCGCAGCTGAGAAGGACCGTGGAGCTAGCGGCGAATTCGGAGAGCTCTTCGCTGCACTGCGCCGCTCGCAAGCGGCTTCGTTCTTCGCCTTCTGCCGTCCGGCGACAGCTGAACTCCGGCGGTCAGTTGCAGCTCTGCCCAACAGCGTGTTCTCAGTTCTGCGGGCAAGCACGCCCTCTTGCCTTGGCCCCGAGAGCAAAGTCCCGAGCGAGCACTCGACTCAGTGCAATGCACCCGGAAGGACGCTCTCGCTCGTCTTTCAAGGAGCGATTCCTAACAGCAGAAGCAGCAGAGGCACAAACTGCATGACGAGAAGGGACAACGTAGAACACGTCTCTGTCCCGGCACATTTTCGTGTGCGAAACTTCCCTCCGGGTCTTCGGGCCTTGCGAAGCTCCGTGTACTGCGAGCGCTGCTACTCGCAGCTGAGAAGGACCGTGGAGCTAGCGGCGAATTCGGAGAGCTCTTCGCTGCACTGCGCCGCTCGCAAGCGGCTTCGTTCTTCGCCTTCTGCCGTCCGGCGACAGCTGAACTCCGGCGGTCAGTTGCAGCTCTGCCCAACAGCGTGTTCTCAGTTCTGCGGGCAAGCACGCCCTCTTGCCTTGGCCCCGAGAGCAAAGTCCCGAGCGAGCACTCGACTCAGTGCAATGCACCCGGAAGGACGCTCTCGCTCGTCTTTCAAGGAGCGATTCCTAACAGCAGAAGCAGCAGAGGCACAAACTGCATGACGAGAAGGGACAACGTAGAACACGTCTCTGTCCCGGCACATTTCCGTGTGCGATACTTCCCTCCGGGTCTTCGGGCCTTGCGAAGCTCCGTGTACTGCGAGCGCTGCTACTCGCAGCTCAGAAGGACCGTGGAGCTAGCGGCGAATTCGGAGAGCTCTTCGCTGCACTGCGCCGCTCGCAAGCGGCTTCGTTCTACGCCTTCTGCCGTCCGGCGAGAGCTGAACTCCGGCGGTCAGTTGCAGCTCTGCCCAACAGCGTGTTCTCAGTTCTGCGGGCAAACACGCCCTCTTGCCTTGGCCCCGAGAGCAAAGTCCCGAGCGAGCACTCGACTCAGTGCAATGCACCCGGAAGGACGCTCTCGCTCGTCTTTCAAGGAGCGATTCCTAACAGCAGAAGCAGCAGAGGCACAAACTGCATGACGAGAAGGGACAACGTAGAACACGTCTCTGTCCCGGCACATTTCCGTGTGCGATACTTCCCTCCGGGTCTTCGGGCCTTGCGAAGCTCCGTGTACTGCGAGCGCTGCTACTCGCAGCTCAGAAGGACCGTGGAGCTAGCGGCGAATTCGGAGAGCTCTTCGCTGCACTGCGCCGCTCGCAAGCGGCTTCGTTCTACGCCTTCTGCCGTCCGGCGAGAGCTGAACTCCGGCGGTCAGTTGCAGCTCTGCCCAACAGCGTGTTCTCAGTTCTGCGGGCAAGCACGCCCTCTTGCCTTGGCCCCGAGAGCAAAGTCCCGAGCGAGCACTCGACTCAGTGCAATGCACCCGGAAGGACGCTCTCGCTCGTCTTTCAAGGAGCGATTCCTAACAGCAGAAGCAGCAGAGGCACAAACTGCATGACGAGAAGGGACAACGTAGAACACGTCTCTGTCCCGGCACATTTCCGTGTGCGATACTTCCCTCCGGGTCTTCGGGCCTTGCGAAGCTCCGTGTACTGCGAGCGCTGCTACTCGCAGCTCAGAAGGACCGTGGAGCTAGCGGCGAATTCGGAGAGCTCTTCGCTGCACTGCGCCGCTCGCAAGCGGCTTCGTTCTACGCCTTCTGCCGTCCGGCGAGAGCTGAACTCCGGCGGTCAGTTGCAGCTCTGCCCAACAGCGTGTTCTCAGTTCTGCGGGCAAGCACGCCCTCTTGCCTTGGCCCCGAGAGCAAAGTCCCGAGCGAGCACTCGACTCAGTGCAATGCACCCGGAAGGACGCTCTCGCTCGTCTTTCAAGGAGCGATTCCTAACAGCAGAAGCAGCAGAGGCACAAACTGCATGACGAGAAGGGACAACGTAGAACACGTCTCTGTCCCGGCACATTTCCGTGTGCGATACTTCCCTCCGGGTCTTCGGGCCTTGCGAAGCTCCGTGTACTGCGAGCGCTGCTACTCGCAGCTCAGAAGGACCGTGGAGCTAGCGGCGAATTCGGAGAGCTCTTCGCTGCACTGCGCCGCTCGCAAGCGGCTTCGTTCTACGCCTTCTGCCGTCCGGCGAGAGCTGAACTCCGGCGGTCAGTTGCAGCTCTGCCCAACAGCGTGTTCTCAGTTCTGCGGGCAAGCACGCCCTCTTGCCTTGGCCCCGAGAGCAAAGTCCCGAGCGAGCACTCGACTCAGTGCAATGCACCCGGAAGGACGCTCTCGCTCGTCTTTCAAGGAGCGATTCCTAACAGCAGAAGCAGCAGAGGCACAAACTGCATGACGAGAAGGGACAACGTAGAACACGTCTCTGTCCTGGCACATTTCCGTGTGCGATACTTCCCTCCGGGTCTTCGGGCCTTGCGAAGCTCCGTGTACTGCGAGCGCTGCTACTCGCAGCTCAGAAGGACCGTGGAGCTAGCGGCGAATTCGGAGAGCTCTTCGCTGCACTGCGCCGCTCGCAAGCGGCTTCGTTCTACGCCTTCTGCCGTCCGGCGAGAGCTGAACTCCGGCGGTCAGTTGCAGCTCTGCCCAACAGCGTGTTCTCAGTTCTGCGGGCAAGCACGCCCTCTTGCCTTGGCCCCGAGAGCAAAGTCCCGAGCGAGCACTCGACTCAGTGCAATGCACCCGGAAGGACGCTCTCGCTCGTCTTTCAAGGAGCGATTCCTAACAGCAGAAGCAGCAGAGGCACAAACTGCATGACGAGAAGGGACAACGTAGAACACGTCTCTGTCCCGGCACATTTCCGTGTGCGATACTTCCCTCCGGGTCTTCGGGCCTTGCGAAGCCCCGTGTACTGCGAGCGCTGCTACTCGCAGCTCAGAAGGACCGTGGAGCTAGCGGCGAATTCGGAGAGCTCTTCGCTGCACTGCGCCGCTCGCAAGCGGCTTCGTTCTACGCCTTCTGCCGTCCGGCGAGAGCTGAACTCCGGCGGTCAGTTGCAGCTCTGCCCAACAGCGTGTTCTCAGTTCTGCGGGCAAGCACGCCCTCTTGCCTTGGCCCCGAGAGCAAAGTCTCGAGCGAGCACTCGACTCAGTGCAATGCACCCGGAAGGACGCTCTCGCTCGTCTTTCAAGGAGCGATTCCTAACAGCAGAAGCAGCAGAGGCACAAACTGCATGACGAGAAGGGACAACGTAGAACACGTCTCTGTCCCGGCGCATTTTCGTGTGCGATACTTCCCTCCGGGTCTTCGGGCCTTGCGAAGCTCCGTGTACTGCGAGCGCTGCTACTCGCAGCTGAGAAGGACCGTGGAGCTAGCGGCGAATTCGGAGAGCTCTTCGCTGCACTGCGCCGCTCGCAAGCGGCTTCGTTCTACGCCTTCTGCCGTCCGGCGAGAGCTGAACTCCGGCGGTCAGTTGCAGCTCTGCCCAACAGCGTGTTCTCAGTTCTGCGGGCAAGCACGCCCTCTTGCCTTGGCCCCGAGAGCAAAGTCCCGAGCGAGCACTCGACTCAGTGCAATGCACCCGGAAGGACGCTCTCGCTCGTCTTTCAAGGAGCGATTCCTAACAGCAGAAGCAGCAGAGGCACAAACTGCATGACGAGAAGGGACAACGTAGAACACGTCTCTGTCCCGGCGCATTTTCGTGTGCGATACTTCCCTCCGGGTCTTCGGGCCTTGCGAAGCTCCGTGTACTGCGAGCGCTGCTACTCGCAGCTGAGAAGGACCGTGGAGCTAGCGGCGAATTCGGAGAGCTCTTCGCTGCACTGCGCCGCTCGCAAGCGGCTTCGTTCTACGCCTTCTGCCGTCCGGCGAGAGCTGAACTCCGGCGGTCAGTTGCAGCTCTGCCCAACAGCGTGTTCTCAGTTCTGCGGGCAAGCACGCCCTCTTGCCTTGGCCCCGAGAGCAAAGTCCCGAGCGAGCACTCGACTCAGTGCAATGCACCCGGAAGGACGCTCTCGCTCGTCTTTCAAGGAGCGATTCCTAACAGCAGAAGCAGCAGAGGCACAAACTGCATGACGAGAAGGGACAACGTAGAACACGTCTCTGTCCCGGCGCATTTTCGTGTGCGATACTTCCCTCCGGGTCTTCGGGCCTTGCGAAGCTCCGTGTACTGCGAGCGCTGCTACTCGCAGCTGAGAAGGACCGTGGAGCTAGCGGCGAATTCGGAGAGCTCTTCGCTGCACTGCGCCGCTCGCAAGCGGCTTCGTTCTTCGCCTTCTGCCGTCCGGCGACAGCTGAACTCCGGCGGTCAGTTGCAGCTCTGCCCAACAGCGTGTTCTCAGTTCTGCGGGCAAGCACGCCCTCTTGCCTTGGCCCCGAGAGCAAAGTCCCGAGCGAGCACTCGACTCAGTGCAATGCACCCGGAAGGACGCTCTCGCTCGCCTTTCAAGGAGCGATTCCTAACAGCAGAAGCAGCAGAGGCACAAACTGCATGACGAGAAGGGACAACGTAGAACACGTCTCTGTCCCGGCACATTTTCGTGTGCGAAACTTCCCTCCGGGTCTTCGGGCCTTGCGAAGCTCCGTGTACTGCGAGCGCTGCTACTCGCAGCTGAGAAGGACCGTGGAGCTAGCGGCGAATTCGGAGAGCTCTTCGCTGCACTGCGCCGCTCGCAAGCGGCTTCGTTCTTCGCCTTCTGCCGTCCGGCGACAGCTGAACTCCGGCGGTCAGTTGCAGCTCTGCCCAACAGCGTGTTCTCAGTTCTGCGGGCAAGCACGCCCTCTTGCCTTGGCCCCGAGAGCAAAGTCCCGAGCGAGCACTCGACTCAGTGCAATGCACCCGGAAGGACGCTCTCGCTCGCCTTTCAAGGAGCGATTCCTAACAGCAGAAGCAGCAGAGGCACAAACTGCATGACGAGAAGGGACAACGTAGAACACGTCTCTGTCCCGGCACATTTTCGTGTGCGAAACTTCCCTCCGGGTCTTCGGGCCTTGCGAAGCTCCGTGTACTGCGAGCGCTGCTACTCGCAGCTGAGAAGGACCGTGGAGCTAGCGGCGAATTCGGAGAGCTCTTCGCTGCACTGCGCCGCTCGCAAGCGGCTTCGTTCTTCGCCTTCTGCCGTCCGGCGACAGCTGAACTCCGGCGGTCAGTTGCAGCTCTGCCCAACAGCGTGTTCTCAGTTCTGCGGGCAAGCACGCCCTCTTGCCTTGGCCCCGAGAGCAAAGTCCCGAGCGAGCACTCGACTCAGTGCAATGCACCCGGAAGGACGCTCTCGCTCGTCTTTCAAGGAGCGATTCCTAACAGCAGAAGCAGCAGAGGCACAAACTGCATGACGAGAAGGGACAACGTAGAACACGTCTCTGTCCCGGCACATTTTCGTGTGCGAAACTTCCCTCCGGGTCTTCGGGCCTTGCGAAGCTCCGTGTACTGCGAGCGCTGCTACTCGCAGCTGAGAAGGACCGTGGAGCTAGCGGCGAATTCGGAGAGCTCTTCGCTGCACTGCGCCGCTCGCAAGCGGCTTCGTTCTTCGCCTTCTGCCGTCCGGCGAGAGCTGAACTCCGGCGGTCAGTTGCAGCTCTGCCCAACAGCGTGTTCTCAGTTCTGCGGGCAAGCACGCCCTCTTGCCTTGGCCCCGAGAGCAAAGTCCCGAGCGAGCACTCGACTCAGTGCAATGCACCCGGAAGGACGCTCTCGCTCGTCTTTCAAGGAGCGATTCCTAACAGCAGAAGCAGCAGAGGCACAAACTGCATGACGAGAAGGGACAACGTAGAACACGTCTCTGTCCTGGCACATTTCCGTGTGCGATACTTCCCTCCGGGTCTTCGGGCCTTGCGAAGCTCCGTGTACTGCGAGCGCTGCTACTCGCAGCTGAGAAGGACCGTGGAGCTAGCGGCGAATTCGGAGAGCTCTTCGCTGCACTGCGCCGCTCGCAAGCGGCTTCGTTCTACGCCTTCTGCCGTCCGGCGAGAGCTGAACTCCGGCGGTCAGTTGCAGCTCTGCCCAACAGCGTGTTCTCAGTTCTGCGGGCAAGCACGCCCTCTTGCCTTGGCCCCGAGAGCAAAGTCCCGAGCGAGCACTCGACTCAGTGCAATGCACCCGGAAGGACGCTCTCGCTCGTCTTTCAAGGAGCGATTCCTAACAGCAGAAGCAGCAGAGGCACAAACTGCATGACGAGAAGGGACAACGTAGAACACGTCTCTGTCCTGGCACATTTCCGTGTGCGATACTTCCCTCCGGGTCTTCGGGCCTTGCGAAGCTCCGTGTACTGCGAGCGCTGCTACTCGCAGCTGAGAAGGACCGTGGAGCTAGCGGCGAATTCGGAGAGCTCTTCGCTGCACTGCGCCGCTCGCAAGCGGCTTCGTTCTACGCCTTCTGCCGTCCGGCGAGAGCTGAACTCCGGCGGTCAGTTGCAGCTCTGCCCAACAGCGTGTTCTCAGTTCTGCGGGCAAGCACGCCCTCTTGCCTTGGCCCCGAGAGCAAAGTCCCGAGCGAGCACTCGACTCAGTGCAATGCACCCGGAAGGACGCTCTCGCTCGTCTTTCAAGGAGCGATTCCTAACAGCAGAAGCAGCAGAGGCACAAACTGCATGACGAGAAGGGACAACGTAGAACACGTCTCTGTCCTGGCACATTTCCGTGTGCGATACTTCCCTCCGGGTCTTCGGGCCTTGCGAAGCTCCGTGTACTGCGAGCGCTGCTACTCGCAGCTGAGAAGGACCGTGGAGCTAGCGGCGAATTCGGAGAGCTCTTCGCTGCACTGCGCCGCTCGCAAGCGGCTTCGTTCTACGCCTTCTGCCGTCCGGCGAGAGCTGAACTCCGGCGGTCAGTTGCAGCTCTGCCCAACAGCGTGTTCTCAGTTCTGCGGGCAAGCACGCCCTCTTGCCTTGGCCCCGAGAGCAAAGTCCCGAGCGAGCACTCGACTCAGTGCAATGCACCCGGAAGGACGCTCTCGCTCGTCTTTCAAGGAGCGATTCCTAACAGCAGAAGCAGCAGAGGCACAAACTGCATGACGAGAAGGGACAACGTAGAACACGTCTCTGTCCCGGCGCATTTTCGTGTGCGATACTTCCCTCCGGGTCTTCGGGCCTTGCGAAGCTCCGTGTACTGCGAGCGCTGCTACTCGCAGCTGAGAAGGACCGTGGAGCTAGCGGCGAATTCGGAGAGCTCTTCGCTGCACTGCGCCGCTCGCAAGCGGCTTCGTTCTACGCCTTCTGCCGTCCGGCGAGAGCTGAACTCCGGCGGTCAGTTGCAGCTCTGCCCAACAGCGTGTTCTCAGTTCTGCGGGCAAGCACGCCCTCTTGCCTTGGCCCCGAGAGCAAAGTCCCGAGCGAGCACTCGACTCAGTGCAATGCACCCGGAAGGACGCTCTCGCTCGTCTTTCAAGGAGCGATTCCTAACAGCAGAAGCAGCAGAGGCACAAACTGCATGACGAGAAGGGACAACGTAGAACACGTCTCTGTCCCGGCGCATTTTCGTGTGCGATACTTCCCTCCGGGTCTTCGGGCCTTGCGAAGCTCCGTGTACTGCGAGCGCTGCTACTCGCAGCTGAGAAGGACCGTGGAGCTAGCGGCGAATTCGGAGAGCTCTTCGCTGCACTGCGCCGCTCGCAAGCGGCTTCGTTCTACGCCTTCTGCCGTCCGGCGAGAGCTGAACTCCGGCGGTCAGTTGCAGCTCTGCCCAACAGCGTGTTCTCAGTTCTGCGGGCAAGCACGCCCTCTTGCCTTGGCCCCGAGAGCAAAGTCCCGAGCGAGCACTCGACTCAGTGCAATGCACCCGGAAGGACGCTCTCGCTCGTCTTTCAAGGAGCGATTCCTAACAGCAGAAGCAGCAGAGGCACAAACTGCATGACGAGAAGGGACAACGTAGAACACGTCTCTGTCCCGGCGCATTTTCGTGTGCGATACTTCCCTCCGGGTCTTCGGGCCTTGCGAAGCTCCGTGTACTGCGAGCGCTGCTACTCGCAGCTGAGAAGGACCGTGGAGCTAGCGGCGAATTCGGAGAGCTCTTCGCTGCACTGCGCCGCTCGCAAGCGGCTTCGTTCTACGCCTTCTGCCGTCCGGCGAGAGCTGAACTCCGGCGGTCAGTTGCAGCTCTGCCCAACAGCGTGTTCTCAGTTCTGCGGGCAAGCACGCCCTCTTGCCTTGGCCCCGAGAGCAAAGTCCCGAGCGAGCACTCGACTCAGTGCAATGCACCCGGAAGGACGCTCTCGCTCGTCTTTCAAGGAGCGATTCCTAACAGCAGAAGCAGCAGAGGCACAAACTGCATGACGAGAAGGGACAACGTAGAACACGTCTCTGTCCCGGCGCATTTCCGTGTGCGATACTTCCCTCCGGGTCTTCGGGCCTTGCGAAGCTCCGTGTACTGCGAGCGCTGCTACTCGCAGCTCAGAAGGACCGTGGAGCTAGCGGCGAATTCGGAGAGCTCTTCGCTGCACTGCGCCGCTCGCAAGCGGCTTCGTTCTTCGCCTTCTGCCGTCCGGCGAGAGCTGAACTCCGGCGGTCAGTTGCAGCTCTGCCCAACAGCGTGTTCTCAGTTCTGCGGGCAAGCACGCCCTCTTGCCTTGGCCCCGAGAGCAAAGTCCCGAGCGAGCACTCGACTCAGTGCAATGCACCCGGAAGGACGCTCTCGCTCGTCTTTCAAGGAGCGATTCCTAACAGCAGAAGCAGCAGAGGCACAAACTGCATGACGAGAAGGGACAACGTAGAACACGTCTCTGTCCCGGCGCATTTTCGTGTGCGATACTTCCCTCCGGGTCTTCGGGCCTTGCGAAGCTCCGTGTACTGCGAGCGCTGCTACTCGCAGCTGAGAAGGACCGTGGAGCTAGCGGCGAATTCGGAGAGCTCTTCGCTGCACTGCGCCGCTCGCAAGCGGCTTCGTTCTACGCCTTCTGCCGTCCGGCGAGAGCTGAACTCCGGCGGTCAGTTGCAGCTCTGCCCAACAGCGTGTTCTCAGTTCTGCGGGCAAGCACGCCCTCTTGCCTTGGCCCCGAGAGCAAAGTCCCGAGCGAGCACTCGACTCAGTGCAATGCACCCGGAAGGACGCTCTCGCTCGTCTTTCAAGGAGCGATTCCTAACAGCAGAAGCAGCAGAGGCACAAACTGCATGACGAGAAGGGACAACGTAGAACACGTCTCTGTCCCGGCACATTTCCGTGTGCGATACTTCCCTCCGGGTCTTCGGGCCTTGCGAAGCTCCGTGTACTGCGAGCGCTGCTACTCGCAGCTCAGAAGGACCGTGGAGCTAGCGGCGAATTCGGAGAGCTCTTCGCTGCACTGCGCCGCTCGCAAGCGGCTTCGTTCTACGCCTTCTGCCGTCCGGCGAGAGCTGAACTCCGGCGGTCAGTTGCAGCTCTGCCCAACAGCGTGTTCTCAGTTCTGCGGGCAAGCACGCCCTCTTGCCTTGGCCCCGAGAGCAAAGTCCCGAGCGAGCACTCGACTCAGTGCAATGCACCCGGAAGGACGCTCTCGCTCGTCTTTCAAGGAGCGATTCCTAACAGCAGAAGCAGCAGAGGCACAAACTGCATGACGAGAAGGGACAACGTAGAACACGTCTCTGTCCCGGCACATTTCCGTGTGCGATACTTCCCTCCGGGTCTTCGGGCCTTGCGAAGTTCCGTGTACTGCGAGCGCTGCTACTCGCAGCTCAGAAGGACCGTGGAGCTAGCGGCGAATTCGGAGAGCTCTTCGCTGCACTGCGCCGCTCGCAAGCGGCTTCGTTCTACGCCTTCTGCCGTCCGGCGAGAGCTGAACTCCGGCGGTCAGTTGCAGCTCTGCCCAACAGCGTGTTCTCAGTTCTGCGGGCAAGCACGCCCTCTTGCCTTGGCCCCGAGAGCAAAGTCCCGAGCGAGCACTCGACTCAGTGCAATGCACCCGGAAGGACGCTCTCGCTCGTCTTTCAAGGAGCGATTCCTAACAGCAGAAGCAGCAGAGGCACAAACTGCATGACGAGAAGGGACAACGTAGAACACGTCTCTGTCCTGGCACATTTCCGTGTGCGATACTTCCCTCCGGGTCTTCGGGCCTTGCGAAGCTCCGTGTACTGCGAGCGCTGCTACTCGCAGCTGAGAAGGACCGTGGAGCTAGCGGCGAATTCGGAGAGCTCTTCGCTGCACTGCGCCGCTCGCAAGCGGCTTCGTTCTACGCCTTCTGCCGTCCGGCGAGAGCTGAACTCCGGCGGTCAGTTGCAGCTCTGCCCAACAGCGTGTTCTCAGTTCTGCGGGCAAGCACGCCCTCTTGCCTTGGCCCCGAGAGCAAAGTCCCGAGCGAGCACTCGACTCAGTGCAATGCACCCGGAAGGACGCTCTCGCTCGTCTTTCAAGGAGCGATTCCTAACAGCAGAAGCAGCAGAGGCACAAACTGCATGACGAGAAGGGACAACGTAGAACACGTCTCTGTCCTGGCACATTTCCGTGTGCGATACTTCCCTCCGGGTCTTCGGGCCTTGCGAAGCTCCGTGTACTGCGAGCGCTGCTACTCGCAGCTCAGAAGGACCGTGGAGCTAGCGGCGAATTCGGAGAGCTCTTCGCTGCACTGCGCCGCTCGCAAGCGGCTTCGTTCTACGCCTTCTGCCGTCCGGCGAGAGCTGAACTCCGGCGGTCAGTTGCAGCTCTGCCCAACAGCGTGTTCTCAGTTCTGCGGGCAAGCACGCCCTCTTGCCTTGGCCCCGAGAGCAAAGTCCCGAGCGAGCACTCGACTCAGTGCAATGCACCCGGAAGGACGCTCTCGCTCGTCTTTCAAGGAGCGATTCCTAACAGCAGAAGCAGCAGAGGCACAAACTGCATGACGAGAAGGGACAACGTAGAACACGTCTCTGTCCCGGCACATTTCCGTGTGCGATACTTCCCTCCGGGTCTTCGGGCCTTGCGAAGCCCCGTGTACTGCGAGCGCTGCTACTCGCAGCTCAGAAGGACCGTGGAGCTAGCGGCGAATTCGGAGAGCTCTTCGCTGCACTGCGCCGCTCGCAAGCGGCTTCGTTCTTCGCCTTCTGCCGTCCGGCGACAGCTGAACTCCGGCGGTCAGTTGCAGCTCTGCCCAACAGCGTGTTCTCAGTTCTGCGGGCAAGCACGCCCTCTTGCCTTGGCCCCGAGAGCAAAGTCCCGAGCGAGCACTCGACTCAGTGCAATGCACCCGGAAGGACGCTCTCGCTCGTCTTTCAAGGAGCGATTCCTAACAGCAGAAGCAGCAGAGGCACAAACTGCATGACGAGAAGGGACAACGTAGAACACGTCTCTGTCCCGGCACATTTCCGTGTGCGATACTTCCCTCCGGGTCTTCGGGCCTTGCGAAGCCCCGTGTACTGCGAGCGCTGCTACTCGCAGCTCAGAAGGACCGTGGAGCTAGCGGCGAATTCGGAGAGCTCTTCGCTGCACTGCGCCGCTCGCAAGCGGCTTCGTTCTTCGCCTTCTGCCGTCCGGCGACAGCTGAACTCCGGCGGTCAGTTGCAGCTCTGCCCAACAGCGTGTTCTCAGTTCTGCGGGCAAGCACGCCCTCTTGCCTTGGCCCCGAGAGCAAAGTCCCGAGCGAGCACTCGACTCAGTGCAATGCACCCGGAAGGACGCTCTCGCTCGTCTTTCAAGGAGCGATTCCTAACAGCAGAAGCAGCAGAGGCACAAACTGCATGACGAGAAGGGACAACGTAGAACACGTCTCTGTCCCGGCACATTTTCGTGTGCGATACTTCCCTCCGGGTCTTCGGGCCTTGCGAAGCTCCGTGTACTGCGAGCGCTGCTACTCGCAGCTCAGAAGGACCGTGGAGCTAGCGGCGAATTCGGAGAGCTCTTCGCTGCACTGCGCCGCTCGCAAGCGGCTTCGTTCTACGCCTTCTGCCGTCCGGCGAGAGCTGAACTCCGGCGGTCAGTTGCAGCTCTGCCCAACAGCGTGTTCTCAGTTCTGCGGGCAAGCACGCCCTCTTGCCTTGGCCCCGAGAGCAAAGTCCCGAGCGAGCACTCGACTCAGTGCAATGCACCCGGAAGGACGCTCTCGCTCGTCTTTCAAGGAGCGATTCCTAACAGCAGAAGCAGCAGAGGCACAAACTGCATGACGAGAAGGGACAACGTAGAACACGTCTCTGTCCCGGCGCATTTTCGTGTGCGATACTTCCCTCCGGGTCTTCGGGCCTTGCGAAGCTCCGTGTACTGCGAGCGCTGCTACTCGCAGCTGAGAAGGACCGTGGAGCTAGCGGCGAATTCGGAGAGCTCTTCGCTGCACTGCGCCGCTCGCAAGCGGCTTCGTTCTACGCCTTCTGCCGTCCGGCGACAGCTGAACTCCGGCGGTCAGTTGCAGCTCTGCCCAACAGCGTGTTCTCAGTTCTGCGGGCAAGCACGCCCTCTTGCCTTGGCCCCGAGAGCAAAGTCCCGAGCGAGCACTCGACTCAGTGCAATGCACCCGGAAGGACGCTCTCGCTCGTCTTTCAAGGAGCGATTCCTAACAGCAGAAGCAGCAGAGGCACAAACTGCATGACGAGAAGGGACAACGTAGAACACGTCTCTGTCCCGGCACATTTTCGTGTGCGATACTTCCCTCCGGGTCTTCGGGCCTTGCGAAGCTCCGTGTACTGCGAGCGCTGCTACTCGCAGCTCAGAAGGACCGTGGAGCTAGCGGCGAATTCGGAGAGCTCTTCGCTGCACTGCGCCGCTCGCAAGCGGCTTCGTTCTACGCCTTCTGCCGTCCGGCGAGAGCTGAACTCCGGCGGTCAGTTGCAGCTCTGCCCAACAGCGTGTTCTCAGTTCTGCGGGCAAGCACGCCCTCTTGCCTTGGCCCCGAGAGCAAAGTCCCGAGCGAGCACTCGACTCAGTGCAATGCACCCGGAAGGACGCTCTCGCTCGCCTTTCAAGGAGCGATTCCTAACAGCAGAAGCAGCAGAGGCACAAACTGCATGACGAGAAGGGACAACGTAGAACACGTCTCTGTCCCGGCACATTTTCGTGTGCGATACTTCCCTCCGGGTCTTCGGGCCTTGCGAAGCCCCGTGTACTGCGAGCGCTGCTACTCGCAGCTGAGAAGGACCGTGGAGCTAGCGGCGAATTCGGAGAGCTCTTCGCTGCACTGCGCCGCTCGCAAGCGGCTTCGTTCTACGCCTTCTGCCGTCCGGCGACAGCTGAACTCCGGCGGTCAGTTGCAGCTCTGCCCAACAGCGTGTTCTCAGTTCTGCGGGCAAGCACGCCCTCTTGCCTTGGCCCCGAGAGCAAAGTCTCGAGCGAGCACTCGACTCAGTGCAATGCACCCGGAAGGACGCTCTCGCTCGTCTTTCAAGGAGCGATTCCTAACAGCAGAAGCAGCAGAGGCACAAACTGCATGACGAGAAGGGACAACGTAGAACACGTCTCTGTCCCGGCACATTTTCGTGTGCGATACTTCCCTCCGGGTCTTCGGGCCTTGCGAAGCTCCGTGTACTGCGAGCGCTGCTACTCGCAGCTGAGAAGGACCGTGGAGCTAGCGGCGAATTCGGAGAGCTCTTCGCTGCACTGCGCCGCTCGCAAGCGGCTTCGTTCTACGCCTTCTGCC